>NC_051080.1:9038858-9338858 GCF_004664715.2 Peromyscus leucopus
CATGCATTCTTACTCAAGGGGGAGACATTATGATCAGAATGATGTTCAAATATTAGCCAGAGAATTTGCTACAAATGATCAGTAATTTCCCGGCTCATTAGAGAATTACTCTACTCAAATCCAGCATTTCTCACATGAATCTAGTCAGTTCGTCGATACTCCTAAGTTAACTTGGAAAAATGATCTTTCTCTGACTTGTCTGCATTCTACCCAGAGTTTCAAGGATGATTTCATAATGGAAAAATGGTCTCAATGAGAAGGGTACTGCATTTGCAAGTAATTATAGCCCTAAGTGGCTCTCAGATATAGAGGGAAATATTGTTTATGCCCCCAGCATTGACTATTATGCCTATTACAACACCACCCATTAAATGGTTGTTGAGTGAATACTAGGAAGAAATACTTTTCAATCTGGCATTTAGCTATATGCCAGGGATGATAAAAAGTACTTTGTATGAATTATCTAATATCATCATCACCATTATTATCCTTATTTTATAAATGAAGCAACAAACGTGGTAAAATTAGGTAACCTGCTTCATGCCACACAGTCCATGAGAAGTGACCAGAACCCTAGGCTGTGTAAGCTAAGCCCGAAACTAGGCTGTTTCCTCACACAGGGACTCTAATTGCCCCTGGGAAAGGGCTGGTGCCCTTATCTGTAATCATCAACAAGTGCACCATAGACTATAAATGAAGCTGTTGTCCTTTTGACTCTGCAACTATTCACCACAGATGTTTGTCCTGACCTTTCTCTTGGTGAGCTTAGGGGGGTGTTGAGGGAAGCTAATGGTATCACCTGCAAGAAGAACAACAGCTTTGGAGTATGGTTCAAAGCTAAGTTTTAGAGAGCAGGAAAAATAGGAAGCATTTTCACTTGTACCTTCCATCTAGGATAGGGATAAGCCGTAGACATAAGCCAATTCCTAGGCATACATTTCATATAGTCGAGAAGCCATCCTTGAGAGCTTAAAAAAAAAAGTGACAGTTGCTAATTGGTTAATTAGCACTTAACTGAAATGCCTCTAAATTTGAACACTCCCGGCTGAACAGTAGGCAGGAAACAAATTCAATGCCTTGAAGTGGGATGCAGGAGGCAGTTAGGGAGCATCTGGCGCCTGCCTTCCTCTCCATCCTTCCTGATGCGGTTTGGTGCCTTCCCAGGAAAACCTGTGAAAACGCGCGCAGCAAAGGGGAACGCAACAGTTTTCTCTGCGCCCCCACCTCATTCTCTGTTAGCAAAGGGAGCATCTGAGGTTACTCCCATTATCATCAGATGCGATGTTCCGTGTATTCATCTCCAGGGTTTCCCAAGTGTCTTATCTGTGTAGTAAGTTAACGGCCTAGAAAGAAACAAACCAAATAGGCGCAGCCTTTGTTCTTGTTGAACAAGCGGTTTCCATGTTAGTCTGACCTCTCGCAACCATGACAAAATGCTTGACAGATACAACCTAAGGATTCATTGACTGACTCATGGTCTCAGGTGCAGCTTCTCGGGGGAGAGGGCTTGACTAAGGTGGCTGGTCACCTGACATCCATAATCACGAAGCACAGAGGAGAATGCGTGGTTTCCACCAGCTTTTCCTTTTTCTTCCTTTATTCAGTCCAGGATCCTAGACCATGGAATGGTGCCATCCACATTCAGGGTGTGTCTTCCCTCATTGGATAAACCTCCCCAGGAATGCCTTCTTAGATGGGTCCAGAGATGTGTTTCCTAGGTGATCCTAAATCCAGTAAAGTTGGTAGTCAGGACTGATTCTCACAACAGTCAACATTTACTGAACAGCTGCCTAGCAAACAGCATCATGTGTGATTTTTTACAGAGGCGTTATATTCCTACTTCATGGCATCCATGATGCTGTTGCAGCCAGGATTGGAGTGGGCGGGGCTTGACATTCACTTGATTCCCTATTTATTTCATTTTGATCAGAAGACTTCATATGAGGATTTCAAACTCAATTTCCAGACAGCAGTGTTGACTGTCACTTAGGACAAGTTATTGAGATGCTTGGACGTTGTTTCTGAGAGATAAGAGGTTTAGCCTGACCAAAGTGTATGCCCCTTTGCAGATGTATGGTTTTTCTAATTCAAACTTGTGAGTCTTGCCTTCTACATGGGATAGAGAGATGTAAAAGCATTCGCCTCTACTCCAGGGGATACATCCAGAAAGAGAGAACTCCTTTGTTGTAGAATATTATTTTAAGATGTGTTACATTTGTTTATGATGTGGAACATTTGTTTAATGATGCAAAGATGTGTTGTGTTTGTTTAACTCTGTGAAGCTGTGTAACTTTGCCTGTCTAAAACACCTGATAGTCTAATAAAGAGCTGAACAGCCAATAGCAAGGCAGAAGGATGGGTGGGGTTGGCAGGCAAAGAGAATAAATAGAGAAATCTGGGAGAAAAAGAAGAAAGAGCAAGAGAACAAGGAGAGGAGGATGCTGGGGGCCACCCATCTGGTCACACAGTCAGCCACCACAGAGTAAGAATGAAAGTAAGATATAAGTAAAAAAAGGAAAAAGCCCAGAGGCAAAAGATTGATGGGATAATTTAAGTTAAGGAAAGCTGGCTAGAAACAAGCCAAGCTAAGGCCAGGCATTTATAAGTAAGAATAAGCCTCCTGTATGTGATTTACTTGGGAGCTAGGTGGCGGGGCCTCCGAAAAAGCAGAAACAAACAACACTTCTCTGAATGACACTTAGGCAGAGACAGAAGTAAATGGCTCTACCCCCACTTTTTTCCTATTATTTGGCAGGTATCCCTCCTACATGGTAAGACAGAAGCTGCCAAGGTGAAGCCCTAGTCTGTTCCAATGACCTGGAAGGAGCCCTAAGGAGGAAATATGCTATTTAGATGTGGGCAAAAGTAAGAGGAAGGAGCCCTCTGACTCCCCCCCCCCTCACCTTCAGCAGGCTTTTGAGGAAACAAATGACAATTTGAATGAGACCTGTCAGTTTCCCCACAATAGCTAGAACAACAACCTCCAGGAAGGTTCAATTGTGTATCGTCTCCTCAACCAGTGCACAGAACCAAGTTTGACTTCCTGCTTTATCCTTGATTTCCTCTCTCTCTCTCTCTCTCTCTCTCTCTCTCTCTCTCTCTCTCTCTCTCTCTTTGTGTGTGTGTGTATTCAATCATTTAAAAAGAAAAGTCTTTAAAGTGACTCTTGAAAGTTTTTCCAAAAACAGGAAAATAAAATATTTCATGCCTCACCAGCAAACGGTGAGAACTCATTTTTTTTGTTTGTAAATGTTAATCAAATGATAGGCTTGGGTACCTGCAAAATGCTGTTTCTCTCTAATTTAAAACCATTGGAGTGATTGACTGGGATCAGAATGACTCTGAAAGCTCAAGTTTGCTGTGTAACCTGGTGCTGTGCTTTCCTTTGCATTAATTTGGAAGGAGGTAGGAGCTTAGAGCTGGCCCCGGAGACAGTATCTATAATGATTTATTTAAATTCTGACCATGCTTTCTAATTATGTAAATATTCAATCATCTGTCTTGCTGACTTGACTCCTAAAATGAGAAGAACATTTCCCCTCCATAATATTTGGTGAAGTGTCCAGGCTCCTGTGCATGAAATGCTATGAGGGAGTAGATATGCAAAGAAAGAATAGTGAGTACTCTTCAATAATTCATTTCCTTCCAGGGTGAAAAATCCAGCTCTTACTTTAAGATGCACCTGGCAACCTTGGAGTTCTTCCTTCACTGAAAGAACTAGCTGCATCGATGGCTACCCCCTTTCTCTGGGTGTGCTAATGACCTCCTGCCAGCACTTCAGGGAGTGGCATAAATCCTGGGGCATTCCAGAACAGGAAATGGACACCTGGACCTTGGCTGAATTTATAACAATGAGCAGTGGATGGACAAACCTCTCCCTATGCAAATCCAGTAACAATGTAAGCACTGGGAGCTCTGATTATCTCTTACTGCTACACTTGGTATCTTCTACGTCTCCCAAACTGTCTGACGTCATCTGGGTAAGCACCCCCTCTATGCAGTGCATGGCAGCTCAGTGTCATCCTACTTTCTCCCTCCAAGACCATGAAGTAAACACACCCATCAGACTCACCTTTGGGGTCAGAACCACTAACTCTGCAAATACATCAGGGCTTTGTCCCCACTTCTGCTGATCTCAAATGACATCGATTATAAATAATAATCTTTATTATAGAAAATAATTTTTTCCTGACTAGAACCCTCAAATCCCCTCAGCTTCCTTCTGCCCTGGGCAACTCTTTATCATCCCACCCTGCCTAGTTTCTTTTCTTCACTGACATATATTTATCTATCTACCTATCTATCTTCCTCTACACATTACCCTTGAGGCAGGAGAGGAGGGTGGAGAGTGAGGTTCAGAGACCTTATACAGAGGCTGTAAAATGAATATACCCACATGGGGAAAAAATGAACATACACATATAAGAAAACCCTGTCATCAAAGGAGACTGGAAACCTCCAGGCTGAGGCTGACTGAAGACTAGAAACGGCTAGAGCCACTTGCTCAGATGCAGAGGCACCTTAGACTGTCTGAATTTGGCCTGTCCACTCGCTCACTATAAGATACATAACACACACACACACACACAGAGAGAGAGAGAGAGACAGAGAGAGAGAGACAGAGAGAGAGAGAGACAGAGAGAGACAGAGAAAGAGAGAGACAGAGAGACAGAGACAGGCTGTCAAAACTGCCTCCCCTCCCACATGTGTAACGCATCCTGTGGGACCTAAAGCCTCCCAACTTTTGCCGAGCATTGTCATTGAGCTTCTAAAAATGTCCCCGGTCCTGATCCACTTCCCCCTCCTTGGAACTGTAGTATGTCTTCACAAACTGCCTCTGTTTGGGCTGTAACTGTGTGTCCCTGCTCAATTATTCCTCCTGGGATAGAAGAACCTGGAAATCCATACAGGTGTCCATGGAACCCCAAATCTATCAATATCACCCTAACTTGCTTCCTCGAAGATAATTATCTCAGTATAACATTTATTCATCGGCTTTGTGTATTGATGACTTTCTCCTGTAATCATTGACTCGTGCTTTGAACAATGAAGCTCTCACTGCATATAATAAGCACTCGTTAATTAAATGAATGATTGGATCACAATTGATAAGATTCTCCGCAGCTTAACTAGGTATGAAATGTCTCATTACACAAAACAAAAACAAAACAATGCATTAACTTTTTCAGTATAACATTGAATGTCTCTTATATTCTGGCTTCAAACTTCTAATGCAGTCTTCAGTTCTGCTTCATTCAGGCCCCCCTCGGGATGAGCAGTGTGTCTTTAGAACATTTATAACACATTCAGAACCTCCTGCAGATATCAAACGCTGCAGATTCTCAAGGCCCTTTTATGAAATGGCATAGTATTTGCATATAACCTGCGCATCTCCTCCTGTATACATTAAGTCATTCTTAGATTACTGATAATACCCCCTATAATGTATATATTCTATTCAAATGCTTGTTATGTTCTGTTGAAGAATTTAATAGAGCAAATTGGCTTGCCAGCATGTTTGTGGGTATTGCCCACAGTTACTAATTAATGCATGAGGATCCAACCACTTCCTGAACAGGTAGGTGGTCCTGGGCTCTGTAGGAAAGCAAGCCTTCCTCCAGGGTTTGTGTATAAGGTTCTTGCCTTAACTTCCTGCCCTGACTTCTCTCAGTAGTGACTGTGACCTGGAAGTAAAAGCTAAATAAGCTCCTTTGTCCTGTGGTGGATTGAATAAAAATGGCCCCCATAGGCTCATGTACTTGCATTTGAATTAGTTATCAGGAAATGGCACTACTTGAGAAGGATTAGGAGGAGTGGCCTTGCTGGAGCACATGGGGGCCTCATTAAAGCAGGTGTGGCCTCCTTGGAGGAAGTGTGTCACTAGTTGGACTTTTAGGCTTCAAACACTAGTTGGACTTCTAGGTTTCAAAAGCCCAAGCCAGGCCCAATGTCACTCTCTCTACCTGCTGCCTGCAGATCCACATGTAGAACTCTCAGCTACTTCTCCTGAACCATGTCTGCCTGCAAGCCGCTGTATTCCCCACCATGATAATGGACTAAACTTCTGAAACTGTCAGCTAGCCCCAATTAAAAGCCTTCTCTTATGCCTTGGTCCTGGAGTCTCTTCACAGCAATAGAACACTGACTAAGACACCTCCCCCAGCTGGTTTTGGTCAGAGTGCTTTGTAACAGCAGGAATGAAAGTAGGCCAGCATGTATCAGCCAGCTGCTCCTAACATTCATTCACCATTCTTTCCATGCCAGGTTTGTGTTCAGGCTGGATGATGTGTGTCATTTGCCAGGAGGAATCTTTGCTTCCTATTTGATCTTGTTAAAGGTGCTTTTCCCTGGGACATGAGTGCCCTTTTGCAGAGGCTTAGTCTTATAGATTAAAAAATAGATTCTAACTAGGGATAGAAAGACAGTTAAAAATATGGTAACCTCAGAAGGAAAAAAAATTGTCTCACCCCAGAGTCTGATTGATGCTTCTCATTAGTGGAGAAGCAGGAATTAAGATAACAATGTATCAGGATTACAAGCTCAATGCATGTGACCTTGGTTAAGTACTTATTTTATTTCTAGGACAGTCTCTGGGAATCTCAAATAAGACCTTTATAGTGAGGATACCCCACCTTCTGTATCCCCAAGATCCAGACTTCACATTAACCACTATAATTCCATCAGGTGCCTGCCCCCCAACATCCTTGCAATCTCATTTAGGCTACTAGATCATATCATTTGAATACCATAGTTTCAAAACCATCAAAATTCTCTAAGTGACCATTTCAAAGACAATGAAGTTGGGCAGTCTCTTAGAGACCCCCACACCTCTGCTCTCCCCCAGAGTCTCTGTCTTTCTTAACCCTTGTGCTTGCAATCTGCATTTAAGTATCTTTCATAACACCCAACTCTGCTTCATACTGGCTCATCCTGATCTTTTATGCATCCAATCTGAGAATCCATTTTCAGCTGAGTGGAAGTCTCTAGAAGAGGAAGGGAACTCCATCAGGAGCAGTGGGAGCTGAGTCTAGAGACCTCTACTCCAACAGGCAGGCTAACAAGAGAAAAGCAGCAGTTTACTGACACGTATTTCATACATACATGAGAGACAGTCAGAGAGTGAGTAGTTTGTCTAGATGTTGCTTTGAATTCCAGCTCATCCTGAAATGTCAACAAATAATAGCAAATGTTTAGAAAAGGTGTCAGCTCAGCTGTTAATTGCTAGTTGTCAGACTCACAGGCCATTGGGAATGGAAACACACTTCATGGTCAGTTTTCTCACCTCCCATTTCTCCAGCAGTGTGCTAACTTAAAGAAAACAAACCAACAAACAAACCAACAATAACAACAGGGAGAAATATTGCAATTGCCTTCCCCAGAATCTGAAATATAGTGTGAAAGGAGGATTCCCTAAGGATTTAAAATACCAAGGGAGGAAGGTTGAGGTATTAAGCCTTGTTGAGGCCCCTTAAAGGAAAGCTGTCTTCTCTTGGTAAACTGTGGCATTTTACCATTTTCCCCCTCTCCTTTAATTCTTCAAAATCCACTGTTAAGCACCCTTTTTTTTTTTTTTTTTTTTTTTTTTTTGGTCAAAGGAATAGAATCTAAGTTCTATCTTTGAAACTGGCAGAGACATGACATTTGATACTGCCTAGAAGGACATGACATCACAAAAGCATTTCATTGCCCCCTGAGAGTTAATCTAAATGGACCTGTCAATAACCTGGCAAGAAGAACAAACCACCCCCAAACTGATACACCTGAAGACACACTAAGCGGGTGGAAGAAATAATTATCCGCTCAGTGAGATGATGTATATATTCTCCCAAAGCCTCTCCCTTGATTCTGTTGATTCAAGATCTTCTGTGCTAGGTCTGCCCAAAAAACAGCCCCTTTCCCCTCCTAGCTCTTCTTCAGATATAAGGCAAGGTGCTAAGCTTGTTTGCACTTGACGCTCTGGGCATCCAAACTCATCCTCTGTCATTCCCCCTCCCAGCACGGTTGCCTGAAGACTTCTCTCTAACTCAAATGCATGGTTTTCCTCCCATCCACCTCCCTTCTCCTGACAGCTGCTGAGTTTCACAGCTTGCCTGCCCTGCTTTCTCTCAAATAAACTTAGCCTGAGCTTCCTTCTAAGGCCATTTTTAAATTCTTTTATCCATGAAACCCAGAACTCACAAAAGAGGACACAGTTCCGCAGTCATCAAATTGACAAGATGAAAAGCAAAGGACATTGAGTCTCCAGTGGCGGCAACGTATAGAAAAGTGAATAAATAGAAGCTGGTGGCTGGTTGGTGGCGATTGTTCATGTCCATTCCTGTGAAGTGGCCTCCAGTGGCTGGCCTTGCTCTTCCTGGAGGAAACAAGGACATGTCTTGTGCCCATACATCTGTCAGGCTTTAGCAAGTAGAGGCAGGACCTGCACTACAGCTTCATTGCGTCCCCCTCAGAATCCTTCACATATTGAGGTGCCACATTCTGGTTTCCCTCAGGAATTTATTTTGTTCCTGGAACATGAATAAATAAGATTCATCTTCTCTTCCCAGAAACTCCTAGACTGTTAACGAGAGTATGAACTCTAAACATAGACGTTTTTCATCTATTGTTAACCACTCAATAAATAAATCCAATAATTAACTTGAATACAGTAATGAACTTTCAACAAAGTATTGTTTGTGGTAGACATGGGCGAAGCAGTGGGAATGAGCTGTCTGGACCCTGCTCCAGAATTTGTGAGCCTGAGATGAGAGGAGAGGAGAGGAGAGCAGAGGAGAGCAGAGGAGAGCAGAGGAGGGGAGGGGAGGGGAGCGGAGGGGAGGGGAAGGGAGGGGAGGGGAGGGGAGAGGAGAGGGAGTTTGATACCAGCCTAAGCTGTGCACCAGAAGCTTGTCTCAAAACAAAAATAAACAAGGAGCAACAAGATAGAAAAAGATGACTGTCTTCACAGACCAGTTGCTTGCTTTTAGCCAGGAATAATGACTGAGCATTTGGCACACCATGGGAATCATGGATTTTAAGCATGAGTGCCTTGTAGTTTCTGGGCAGCTTGAGAGATTAAGTCAGGTGTGAGAAATTGCAAGTCACTGAGATTACCTGGAATGCACGCACATCAGGAAAAGCATGAGGGGTGGCTGGTTGTCACAGCACAAATGTCTTGAGTCATAATGAACATGGGCCTGGGTATTGTATATATATATATATATATATATATATATATATATATATATATGTATATACATATATATATATATATATATATATATATATATATATATATATATATAGTCTTGTTCTCTCTGATCTGTCTAAAATCTTAAGGTTGAAACCAGTTGCCATTAAAGGGAACAAAGGGACCCTTATCAATCTTTTACCTAGAACAATCGGAAACACTCCTCCTTGCCACCTTTCCCTGGTCTGTAGAAGAATTCAGTGAGTTGAAGTAGGGATTGGAGCTCAATAAAAGCAGGGGATCTTAGGGTTAATAGTGAGGAAGAAAAGAAGATAGAAAGACAGAGAGAGCCGGGCGGTGGTGGCGCACGCCTTTAATCCCAGCACTCGGGAGGCAGAGCCAGGCGGATCGCTGTGAGTTCGAGGCCAGCCTGGGCTACCAAGTGAGCTCCAGGAAAGGCGCAAAACTACGCAGAGAAACCCTGTCTCGAAAAACCAAAAAAAAAAAAAAAAAAAAAAAAAAAAAAAAAGAAAGACAGAGAGATAGAGAGGGGGAGAGAGAGAAAGGGAGGGAGAGAAGGGAGAAGGGGAGGAGGAGGGAGGGGAGGAAGAGATGGAGAGGGGGAGGGGAAGAGAGGGAGAGGGAGGAAGAGAGAGAGACTATGTCCCAAAAGCAGAGGACGGTGTGTCGGGACTGTCGATGCTTGGATCCTTGTTCAACTACAGAGATAGCCTGTCCTTTCTCTGTGAAGCTCCGAGGATAAAGAAGAGGCCTTCACTGAAGCGGGGGCAGCAAGCGAGATGGAGGACAGGAATGACAACATGTGTTTTACTCTCACTTGTGGCCAAGTGTGCTCCTCAAGCGAGGTCCTGGTCCTGAGTGTGGTGCTTTGAAAGAAAATGCCCCCCAAGGGAGTGGCACTATTTGGAGGTGTGGCTTTGTTGGAGTAGGTGTGACATTGTTGGAGGGAGTGTGTCACTGTGGAGGCGGGCTTTGAGGTCTCATATATGCTCAAGCCACACCCAATATCTCTTTTCACTTCCTGTTGCATATAAGATGTAGGACTCTGACCTCCTTGTCCAGCACCATGTCTGCCTGCATGCCACCATGTCCCACCGTGACGATAATGAACTAAACCTCTGAAAATGTAAGCCATTCCAATTAAATGTTTTCCTTTATAAGTTGCCATGGCAATGTATCTCTTCACAGCAACAGAAACCCTAACTAAGACAGAAGTTGGTACCAGAAGTGGGGTATTGCTGTGATAAGCTTGACTGTGTTTTTGTTTGGAAGAATTCGGACTTTGGTTATTTAGGTTAGGAAGCAGTGGGATGCTTTAAGCACTGTTTAATGAGCCATACTAGAAGGAACATGGAAGACAATGGTGGTGAGAATAATTTGAACTCTGGAGGGCTAGCTCAAGAGGCTTCAGAGGAGAAGAATTTTGATATGTTGCCCAGAGACCATTCTTGTGATATTTTGGTGAAGAAAATGGCTGTTTTTTGCCCTTGTCCAAAGAGTCTGCTTGAGACTAAAGTGAAGAGATTTGGGTTAATTTCACTGTCAGAAGAAATCTCAAAACAGCCTACTTGGTGGCACACACCTGGATGCAGAGACAGGCAGATCTCATCCAGCTGTTTCCATCTTGTGAGAAGGAGTTAAAGAAAAGCTTAGAGAAGGTTTGATAGTATGTGCTGTTAATCCCAGCACACCAAAGGCAGAGAACAGCAGATTCGAGTTTGAGGCCAGCCTGGTCTACAGAGCATGATCACGGACAGCCAAACTTAGGCAGTGAAGGTAAGCATCGAAAACAGAAAGCTGGTGAAGATGTATTTAAACGAGAGGGCCATGCCCCAGCCCCAGCAAGCAGCAGAACGTGGCAGCTTTTGCCATGTGGTTCCTGCTCTATAGTTAAGGATAGGAGAAAGGGGTCATGGAATTTGCTTTCACAACTAAGGAAAGCTGCTGGGGCCAAGCATGTGTCAGGGCTGTCCCTGAATGGAGCCCCAAAAAGGAGTCATTGTAAGAAGCTATGAAGTTGAAGCCTGGGTTGCCTTGGAGACCATAAAATGTCAGAGATGTCAGAGCCATGGGATACCAGCCAAGGAAAGCTGCTAACAGGGAGTGGAACCAGCCCAAGAGAAAGAAGCATGTTGTAATAGACAAAGCTGAAAGGAGTTGGAGACCTGGAGAGCGCTTTGACATCAGACATGGAGATGCAGAGTTTAGTGTTTCCCCAGGTGGTTTTCAGTCTTGCTTTGGTCTAGTATTTTCTCACTAGGTTCCCTTCCCTGTGTTTTGGAATGGTAATTGTGGAGGAAACCACAAAGGTTTCCTAGTGAGATCTGAACATGCTTTACCCAGCAGAGCTGCATTAGAGGATTGCTTGACCATGTGCTTGGTTTCTAGGTGATTGGAAGGATCTGCACCTGGCTGAGCTAGGGGGAGATCTTTTGCTCCACCCCTTGGCATTCCTATAAATAGCTTGTTAGAAGAGACAGTGGATAATGATCCAGGGGGGCAGTGGATAAGGATCTAGGCCCTCCTGAGGCTGTCTTGTGTTTTTATCTGTTTCTCTCCCATGTATCCTTCCATCTAAATCTCTTATCCCTCTCTCCTCAAGAGTACCCTGGGGTAAAATGTGAGAGGTGGTCTCTCTCCCACAGGTAATGTGTACCATAGGCTGTTATATGTTGGAAGTATATGATCTTTTTTTTTAATTTTGATTTTATAAGGGATAATAGTTAAGAGATTGCATGAATCTCAGAAGAGACTTTGAACTTTGGACTTTAAAACATTGTTGAGACTGTGATAGACTCTGGGGATTTCTGAAGTTGGACTGAATGCATTTTTGCATTATGATATGGCTACAAGCCTTTGGGGGTCAGGGTGTGTAATGTGGTGGTTTGAAAGAAAATGGCCTCCAAGGGAGGGGCACTATTAGGAGGTGTGACTTTGTTGTAGTGGGTGTGGTCTTATTGGAGGAAGTGTGTCACGGTGGAGGTGAGCTTTGAGGTCTCAAATATGCTCAAGCCACACCCAGTGTCTCAGTTCACTTCCTGTTACCTGGAAGAAGTAGAACTTTTGGCTCCTTCTTCAGCACTGTTTTAGCCTGCACGGCGCCATGTCTCACCATGATAATAACGGACTAAACCTCTGAAACTGTAAGCCATGCCAGTTAAATGTTTTCCTTCATAAGAGTTGTCATGGTCATGGTGTCTCTTCACAGCAATAGAAACCCTAACAAAGACACTGAGTAACAGAGCCACACAGAGGAGACAAGGTATGTTGAGTTGCTGGAACATAAGCCAGTGAGTGAGCTGGAAGGACTTGTGCTGTAGGAGAAGCCACAGGTGGCCCAGCCGAGCCTATGCCAGGGCCTTCAATAACTCATCTCCTTCCATGCCATCTTTTGTCCTGTTGTTTTCTCAGGCCTTACCCTCAGCCCAGACCCTAGAGTTAAAAGCAGTGGGAGCATACCTTCCTTGCTGTGGGGTCCTGAACCCTGAATAAGATCCCAAACTGAAGTTCCAGTTCACATTAGGATGGATTTGTTTCTGTTTCTATCTTCAAATTGTCCATTTGACTCTGTTGTAAGCCAGACATCATCCTATGGTAGAGACAGGGCTGCTGAGCATTTTAGGCCAAGGAGCCCTGCCTTTTTGGAAGCTGACCAAATGCTTACATCACCATTTGCTCTCCCTCGTCATTGCCTCTTAGATGGCCTTGTGTGTTCATCTCAATTGGCTCTGCCTTCTTTGCTCAGTAGTGTTTGCCATGATGGCAGGAGCCACAGGGTGATTTTACATTTTTCACTGATCTTTCTTTTTCCTTTCTTCCTTCCTTCCTTCCTCCCTTCCTTCCCTCCCTCCTTCTTTTCTTCTTTCCTTCTTTCCTTTCATTTTTCTTTCTTTCTTCCTTCTATCTATCTATCTCTATCTATCTATCTATATCTATCTATATCTATCTATCTATCTATCTATCTATCTATCTATCTATCTATCTATCTATCTCTATCTCTATCTCTTTCTTAGTGAAAAGCAGAAAAAATTTTACTTAATGTGGCCACATTGGAAAGAGGAACAAAAAGGTTCCATTACCCTCCAGTCTATCTTTGGATTTCAATATATGAGATTCAGATTTAAATAAAGGGTCAGAGGTATTCATAACTAAGCAGATCCAATCAAGGTCAAAGTCCCATCATTGCCTCAACCCAACTTGTCCCAATTATGTGAAATCCCTTCCAGGGAAACAAGCTCCTCCCTGGCTGGCACTGGGATCTAGTCATTTATTTTTTCCCACCATGAGATTCTTGAGAAAAAGGCAATTTTCCTGGAGACCATTGTTTAAATGAGTGCCTCTCGTGAACATTTGGAGGTTTTTTTTTTGTATGTGTGTGTGGTGTTGTTGTTGTTTTATTTGTCAAATGATGTTTATTCATATAAATTAACTATGATAAACAATGATTTTGCATTAGGTTGTATCTGAATAATGTGAATATTCTTACACAGTGTGTTACATAATGCAACCATTCTCTTTTGTTGATTTTATTTTTAAATTTTTTTGATTCATTTTACATACCAACCACAGATTCCCCCTCTCATCCCTCCTCCCGTTCTTTCCTCAACCCCAACCTATTCCTCATCCTCTCCTCCAACAGGGTAAGTTCTCCCATGGGGGGGACAGCAAAGCCTGGTATATTCAGTTGAAGCAGGACCCAGTCCCTCTCCATTGCATCAAGGGTGAGCAAGGTGTCCGACCATAGGTAATGGGATCCAGAAAGCCAGTGAATGTACCAGGGGATAGATCCTGATCACACTGCCAGGGGCCCCTCAAACAGACCCAGCTATACAACTGTCTCCCATATGCAGAGGGTCTAGTCCGGTCCCATGCAGATTCCACAGCTGTCCGTCTAAAGTTCCTGAGTTCCTTTGAGCTTGGATCAGTTGTCTCTGTGGATTTCCCCATTATGATCTTGACCCCCCCCCTTGTTCATATAATCCCTCTTCCCTCTCTTGACTGGACTCAGGAAATCCCCAGGAATCCACAAGGATGACCCCAGATTAGATTGCTAGCAGTCGTGGAGAGGGTGCCTGAACTGGTCTACCCTGGTAATCAGATTGGTGAACACTTGAAGGCTTAATGGTGATAGGAACTACATTTACATAGTTTCTTTAGCTATTTCATCCTAACATGAAACAATAAATAAGAGAGAAAAGACGCATGCATATTTTCCATGACTACACCATAAATTCTGTGAAAGAAGAGCCCGTGACCCATGAGCATTTATATTTCTGAGTGTATCTAGAAAAACACTAAGAACTCTATTGTCATCAAATGAGTTCTCAAGTCTGTGCTAGTGAGTTTGAGATCCGTAAACCCCAATCGACCTGGGGAGTCCTTGTGTGTTCCTAACTGCATGGCTTTCCTGCTCTTCACCATCTTACCTTGTGTGGGCTTTGTTTTATCACTGGTTGTGTGCAGCACTTGAGCAGAGCAAGGTCTGAGAAATGATCTTTGGAATAGAATAATGCAGTATCTCTCTGGCAGCACTTTGTTCATGTCTTCAAGTACCCAGGGATATTAATAATCGCGGTTATTTCAATCCATTATCAGGGTGGGAGATTTGGGGTTCAAAAGATGATTTGAAGCTTGTCCACTTTGTTTATCCCTAGAGTAGAAACTTTGGAGATCTAAATACAAAAATGCCAGGGGTTTATAGAATTTGGTATTCAGCCCTTGCCCTTCTAATGTGATGAAAATTCTGAGACGTTCCCAGCAGCCTCAGGACCAGCACATGTTCTCATGGCAAAACCATCCCTGTTAGAGTAGGCAGCCTTTTCTCTTTCCAGTCTTGGCCAGATGTTTCCCATCATTCCCTCATCTCTCTGATGCCTTAAGGGGGGTGAATTTTGTCTCATGCTTGCCTTTTCTAGCTGTCCTTAGCTACTGAGCTACTTCCGATAACCCAGGCCACCATTACTAGATGCTGAAGTCTTGGAAACCACAATGCTGGACTGACTTAATACATACTTTCTAGCTTTTAAAAAAATGACCATTGGCTTTGGCAGATTTTAAATTGGGTATTGGAGAAAACTTGGATAGTTGCCTGAACAATGGGTAACACTTTGAAAGCTTCTGGGAAATGTTAATGAACTATCAGATTCTATGCCTTCAGAGTTCAGCCAAGTACAATTTCAGACTGATGCAGAATACATTTAGACTTTCATGCAAGTCAGCCTTGAATCCCTTGGAATATGCTTTTATCTTGGTTACAATTAACAGTAGAAATTAACATCATGGTAACTTAAATTTTTTCCATAGAACCTACTTATCAAAACAGCAGGAATTATGAAAAAGACAAAAGAAACTGAACAAAGCAGCCTGGCATACCAGACCCTAAGTACATGCTTTCTCTTAATCATTATTACATTTTGCTTATGCACCTGTGTGCATGTATGTGTGCATATGTGTGAGCCTGCATGTATGCATGTGTCTTTTCATCATGTGGGTCCTAAAGCTTGAACTTGGGTTCCCAGGCTTCACAGGAAGTGTCTTTATCCATCGATCTGTCTGGCCAGTTCAGGGTTTCATTTTATAGTTATTTTAGCATTATTTGTTATTATGTATCTAAATATTTTTCCCTCTTTCTTTCTCTTCCTTCCTTCCTTCCTTCCTTCCTTCCTCCCTCCCTCCCTCCCTCCCTCCCTCCCTCCCTCCCTCTCTCTCTCTCTCTCTCTCTCTCTCTCTCTCTCTCTCTCGTTCTTTCTTTCTTTCTCCCTCCCTCTGCCTTCCCTGTTTCTTTGTTTCTTTGTTTGTTTGTTTCTTTCTTTCTTTCTCCCCTTTAAGACAGGGTTTCGCTTTGTAGTCCTGGCTGTCCTAGAACTTGCTCTGTAGAACAGGCTGGACTTGAAACTCACTCTGCTGCCCCAGTGCTGACATTAAAGGCCTGTGCCATCACTGTCCCCTGCCCCCCTCATTATCTGTTATTATGTATCCAAACACTATCTGTTATTATGTATCCAAACATTTCTCTGAAACCCAGCATAAGGCAGGCATGGTGAAGATCCTGGAGGTAGTGAGTAAAGCTGAAAAGGGAGCCTCAGTTTCTGTCCTCCACGGGGCTTCCATTCTCCACACTTCTCTTAAAATGACCCAAGCCCATTCCAGATGAGTGTTTTGTTCGTTTTACTGCCCACATTCACTTGGAGTAAGCCAAAGAAGGAGAGCCTCATGGCATGGCAAGAACTGGCAACTGCGTGCTGCGACCCGGGGATGTGTAGAAGAGAGCCGAAGAACTGATGGATAAGCACGGGTCCAAGTTGTGCTGGTTGGATGGGAGTGGACTCCGAAACTGATGTGGATAGACGGTCGCTTCAATTGCCAGCTTCCCCTGCGGTTGCTCTCTCACTGTGGAGTGTGAGCGAACATCCCTGTCTCCTGCCTCATCTGTCCTCTATGACTTGGCAAATGTCCCAGCGGGAGTTTGCGCAGAGAGAAGCCAATGGCTCTCTGGAGAGGACGTGGCTCTGCCCTCATCGCTATTATCAATGAGAAGCTTTATTTAAAAGCTGAGAAAGAAGCGAACATTTTCACACTGGGTAATCTTCCTTGCTCCCTTGGTCCTCACCAGGAATTCCTAACACTCCTCGGGAAAGCACCCACTAAGCCTGGCACATTTTCAAAGTATGGAAGAGAATTAGAAAGCTAAATAGGCTAACAAAATGCTATGGAGATCTGTCAAGTTTCCGTGCGGTTTTTCTTGTGTCTTAAAGCCACAGTGACTAGAAGTATCATTACTTCCCTTCTCTGCATTGTGAATCATTCAGGCAGAGCAGCCCGTCTCAGTGAAATTCAAATGCCTGTGAGCACGCTGCTGGCTGAACAAGCCCCTCTTGGAGCTTGGATGTGGAAGCTGGAGACAAACATGCCCATGTTGGGATTTGACAGCTAAGGCGAGTGAGGCCAGGGGCTCCAACTGTAAAATATTTGAAAATTAAAGGGCCAGCACTGGAAAAGGAATGCAACTGTGCTGATATCACAGTAATTCATATTTCCTGGGAAACGAATCTGGCATTTTAGTCTTCATCATGAAATTGTCCTTTTTCATTATCGTGCTTCTATTATATCAGTTAATTAATTAAGTAATTGAAGCTGAACTTGTTTATTCAACAAAATTTTAATTAATACAATAATTGGAACTAGTCAAACAAAGCATTGCTTACTAGCAGCCCTTTGAGACTGCTTAATGAACAGATCAAAACGATTTCAAATTGGGTGTCAATGATTTATGTGTAAATGATACTGCTAAAGGACCGGAGGGCAGTTCAGAAACTTTATACTCAAGTGGGTTAAATTTTCTTCATACGCACAACCCTTACTTATTAATTATTGTTTTATTAATTGTTATTAATTTCCTTAGCATGCCACATTCACAGAGTAACAAGGCTATAAGACAGCCTTCTCCATGATTGTTTTAATGAGTAACAAGTTTGTGGCTAGTGAATAAATTTTTTTCCATCTTTTATTTGGTTTTAGTCCTAAATGAAGCTCATCTGTCCAGAACCAGATCACGAGAATCAGGCTGCTGCCCACTGCACACCTCATTCTTTGGGTTTTTGGTTTTTAAAACAAGCTATCACTCTACAGCCCAGGCAAGTCTGGAACTCACTGTGTAGACCAAGCTAGTTTAGAACTTGCGATCCCCCTGTTTCTGCCTCTGAGTTCTGAGAACAGGTATGTACCAGTACCCAGCCTTATTGATTTCTTTTAGAGAAAACATGCTGTGAACTGAGTAGCTAATTTATTCTCTTATTCCTCTCCATCTTCCCTCTTCCCCTCATCTTTTTATTCTTTACTTCTTTGTTCTTGGACCTGTATGTTTGTGTGTGGAGATGAGCAGACGCTCCACTTGTATAGGAGCTCATATGGGCATGCTTTCCTTTCATCCTCGTAGGTCATTCTTTTAAAATGTTTAGAAGCAGCTTCTGTTTTTCATCTCACAGCTAGGAAACCTAACTTCAAAAAAGGGAGATGTCACACAAGATTAATAACTACTCAGTAATAAGATGACTTTGGTAGCACTCATTGGTATCAACCAATATTTTGGTTTGCTTGTCTGGTTGGCTGGTTTTGTTTTGTTTTGTTTTTGAGATAGGGTATTTATGTAGCTCTGGCTTTCCTGGAACTGCTGTATAGACCAGGATGGCCCCAAATTCTCAGTGATTCTCCTTCCCTGTGCTGGGTTTAAAAGTACACCACCACACTTGGCTCATTAGCTAATATATTATGACATAAAATTACAAGGTAAAATATCTATGAAACAATTCATGATTATGCCACGTGGGACTGTGGTGTGAACTGACCTGCTGCAGACACTCCATTTCCCTCTCTACTAATCACATTTTCCTTATTTCCTTCCAAGTCTCAGAGAGCACTGACCTCTCTCCATGCTAGATACACTCAGACCTCACCAATTTTGCTTTGCAAATACAGCGCCCTGAAACAATATAAAAAAACTTAGAATATTTTAAATGAGCCCTTCATTCTAATTTTGGATGTGTATAATCATTTTTGGCCCTAGGTTAAGGTTACTTTTTAATGTCACCTGTCAGATGAGACCTGGGGGTCTTTAACTAATGTATTTTTTCATGGAGCTAGTAGAAAGGGTCACACATTCAAGATGGCCCTCTGACTTGTGATTTTGGCTAATGTAACTATGTTCAACCAATGTCACCTTGCCTGTTATAATTTTCCATTTTTTTCTTGTGTAAATGCTGGGAACCAAGCTTTTCTGTTGTTCTTTAAATGTCTAAGTCAATTTTCTTTTACAACCATCTGACCTCCATTTCTCCACAACCTTCCCGAGAATTCTAAAAGCTCAACGAGTCAGATTTGTGGATTTAAAAAAAATTAATGATCCACAGGACATGTTCCCATTGACCTGAGACAAAAATTGACCATCTATCAAAAACAAAACAAAAGCCCCCCAACCCAGTGGCATTCTCCAGTACAAATACTTTGCAAGGTCAGATGTGGCTACCATCAAGAAGCTGATACTGAAAACGAGGCCCGTGAACCCAAATCACTCATTACAATACACATGCATGTACACAGCAAAAGTAGGCTTGGGCATGCACATGTAAGCTAAAATATATGATTTTGTACCTATGTCCCTGTGCCTATATTTTATACACATATATATCTTGTACATACCCATAACACTAAAGTTACCTTGCTTCTCCTTTGATAAGTGTATTTGCTAAGGTTCTCTAAATAATAGAATTGATAAAATGGACACACATACACCCACACATGCACACACATATATATTGGATTTATTAGGCTGTGGTCTGAGTAGTCCAACAACGACCGTCTCCTGATAGAAAGGCCAAACATCCAGTAGTTGTTCAATCCAGAAAACTGGATGTCTCAGTAGCCCAAACCTGGTGCTGGAGACCCAGGGAATTCTAGAGAGCTGCTGGTCTTCGAACTACATTGGAATCCGGAGGAAATAGGTGCTAATATCTGTAAAGAATGCCTCAGCAACAGGGTAGATGAACTTGCATATGAGAGTGAGGACAAGCAGGCTAAAAGCAAATGCTCCCTTATTCCATGTCCTTTGATGTAGGCTGCCACCAAAAGGTGTAGCCCAGATTTAGGGTAAGTCTTCCCACCTCAAATGAGCCAGTCAAGAAAATCCCTCACATGTGTGCCCAGCAGCTTCAGTTTTAGTTGGTTCTAGATGTAGTCAAGTTGACAATCAAGATTAGCCATCACAATAAGCAATTTAAAAAAAATGAATGTGTTGACTGACTTACTTCATCATAGATGATCAAAGATGGATGCTTTGGGTGAGACGCCTATTGATTCCTCTACCATTGTATACATTCTGTTTTCACTTCTGCAACTAAATAGGCTTTGGTTAGTGGTCGTGTTGAGGGAATCTCTCTCTTCCAGTCTCAGAGGTGTTAGAGTGTTTGTTCCAGAGAAATCCCTGAAGCTGTAAAAGTAGGAACAGAAACTAGACAGTTTCACAGACACTGGAATTACATTGACAATGGCTAAAGACAGCTATTTATTATTAAACCTTTATTGACTACATTATAATTAAATGACTCAAGTGTACCAATGCATGGGGACATTTGGCTTACTTACTCTCTTGTTCCCATTCCACCATTCAGTGATTCCCCAGCACTCAAATGACAACAGGCACTAACACAGCATTAAATTTAATCTGAGTTCCCAAGACATATCTAAGCTGTGAGCAGTGATGGGACTATTTATTCATTAGTCATAATTTCATCATTTATATGTTATAATAATTTATGTTATTATAATAAATTTCACTGTATCTGGAACCCACTTGCACACTGCTTCTACAATGTTCACCAACCATTTGTAGGAGTATACCCTACTAGTAGGATAACAAGGGATATCTGTTGTTGTGGACAACTATATGTATTACGTTCCACTGCTCTATTAGCGTTCGAAGGGAGAGTTGGGTGCCATAATCTTCCAGTAGGCTCTGCTATTGCTCCCCCACATATCATTGCCAAATTCTGGGTCTCAGAGTAGGTCAATGGCAAGAGGATCTGAGGGTAGAATACCTTTCTTCTTGTTTTGTAAGCCCTCAGAAGCGTCTTCAAGCAACACTTGCTTGCACACCAACATTTTCAGTGTTTTTTTTTTTTTTTATGAAACTGCTTTCATTTTTCATTATGTTTTTCTCTCTTTCTAGACAGGCATCTGGGCTGGAGATGTCCTTGAGTGACAGCCACTAGGTAGCACTCAAATTTCTTATTCTCTTTCAGTGTCAAAGGCTTTGTTATAAATGTGTCACACCTGGTTGCGTCTTCTCTGTAGGTGATTTTTTTTTTCCTTCAAGTAGTTTTTCAGACCTATGAAAATAGACTAGAGTCAGGGACATACCAAAGTGTCCTAGGCACATCAGAATGTCAGACATACATTGGGTAAAAGATCTGATTCTTACTACAGAAATAAAATCACATTTATGGACTGGTAGAACTGAATATTGGTTAATATTCTGATGTTTTATTCAAAGCATAAAAATATATGGTGACAATCTGAGAGGACAACAAGTTATTGATTAATAATTACTTTGGTTTGTAAAGGAAAACCTAGCGCACACTGTAATAATGAGTCATTTGGGTGTTCTAAAACTGACCCTACAAAATTAAGAAAGCAATTCTGTAGCTGAAGTATTGGTCTCAATATGTATTTCTCATTAAGTTTCTTAGGTATTTAATTTTACATTGAGAAAATGAAGAATTTAGGTGCTGTGATATTCCTCTTTAGATATGAAACCAAGTGCCTTTTTTACTTCTTTGTTTTCAGATTTTATTAATTTTTTCATTTTAAAAATTAATCCTTTAAGAATTTCATACAATGTATTTCAACCACAGTCACCTACCACTCCTCACCTATCCCTCCTAGATCCGCCTTATTTCCCCAACCCACCCCAAATTTTATGTCCTTTTTTATTTTAATCCACAGTATTCAATTTTGTGCCACCCCATAAACTCTTGGGTGTGGAACCATCTATCACAGTGTGGATGACCTACCAGAGTTCACACACTTAAGGAAAACTTATTCTCCCTCCCATTGAATTTTTATCAACTGCCAGCTGCTCCTCAGCTGGAGATGGGGCTCCATGGCGACATCCTTTTCCATGCTTGAATTTCGTCTGGCTTGAGCTCGCAGCATTATTACGCATGCTGTCACAAATGCTGCAGTTTATATGTGAAATTGCCCTTCTGTGTTAGAAAACGTTGCTTCGTTATAGTCATCCACCACCTCCAGCTCTTACAGTCTTTCTGCCCCCTCTTCTATGACGGTCTCTGAACCTTGAGAAAGTCATATAGAGTCAACTACCATAGAAATGTCCTATAACATATGCATATACACACAAAAAGACTTTAAATAGAGTTACCTGATGATAAGGCACCATCACCCATCCTAGATACCATGAACTATCAAATAAGAAGCTCAGTACCAGGAATGAGTTAACTCCTTTGGTGTTGTTGGTCAGTGGTGTCCTGTAGACCCCCCAAACATTGCAGGCTATTGCCTTTGCTCTTGGCTCCTCTCCAGAAATGTATGGTAAGACCCTGCTGCTGAACATACTTACTGTGGACTGAGTCATAAAACATGGGAAAGTTGAGCTGGTACTCACCTGGAGGCTTCATCCCTACTGGCTAGCTTTCATGGTGCTGTCAGGTGCTGTGCACACCACTAAAGGAGAAAATAATAACCAGTCTATCCAGCTGTGAACTACAATAGTGATTAAGCTGGTGAGACATGCTCGCTTGTGCAAGGGTAACATGAACGTTATGGGAGTGACCGACCACTTTCTGATTGAATTTAAGGCTTACTGCTAAATAATTGGAACCAAGAACCTGTGACTATCCAAGCCCTAGGGGAAACTTATTACTATTATTCGGTTCAGTGGACATAGCTTTAAACCTACACCTAATGACTTATCACTGTATCCATGTTAATGCATCACACGACCCCTATAAGGGAAACTTCTTTTTGTGCTATACAGCAATTAACACAGAGACTCACAACTGGCCATTGTGCAGAGAATAGGAGACTGTGGAACAATCATTTCTAAATTGGGATATCTATTTAATTTGTATTTATTAAAAACAGATTTTATTCATAAAATACATTCTGATTTTGGCTCCCCCTAACTTCTCTTAGATCCTCCACACCCACCCAAATTCATACTTTTTTTTCTGTCACTCATAAGAAAACAGTTATTTAATAATAATAATAATAATATGAGATAAAAATAAAAACAAACCAGAATAAGACAAAATAAACGTAAAAAAATACAAAGAAAAAGCACACATATAGTAATAATAATAATAATAGTAATAATGTTGATGATGATGATAAAACACATAAAGATGCAGAGACACACATATTCACATATGCAGAAATCCCCTATAAACCTCAAATCAGAGACCATAATAGATAAGCAAATGACCTATAAGGTTAAAACAAAAGGCCAGCATTATGAGACAAAAAGCAACAACAAAAAGAACCTTAAAAAATACCTTTAAGTTTGTTTTGTGCTGGCCATCTACTGTTGGGCATAGGGACTGCCTTTAAATATGGTTTGTATCCCCATTGAGACTCTGTTAATGAAAACTAAATTTTCCTTCGTGAGATGTTATCAACTGGAGACAGCTGCTGGGTTAGAGATGGGGGTGCTCATGGTCACTTCCTCTGTCATCACTGGGGCCCCATCTGGCTTAGATATATGTAGGCCCTATGTCTCCTAACACAGGCTCTGTGAACTTGTATGTGTATCAGTCTTCTTGTGTCTGGAAGGTACTGTAGCTTGACACTGCTCAGTTTTGGCCAAGAAACTGAGACTAGATAAGCCATGAAAATAGAGGGAAACCAAATACTATTGTTAAGCTAAAGAAACTCAGTAAAATTACTCCTAACAACATCTTGCTACGCTCATTAATCAGTGTTTTGCTCAGCCATCAACAGAGAAGCTTCCTTCTGAAGTAGATAGGAACAAGTGAAGAGACCCATAACTCAACAATGTGCAGAGAATGAGAGACCTTGACAAACTCAGTCCTAAATGGGATGTCTCCATCAAATCCCCACCCCCACCCCAGGGCTCAAGGAACTATGTGGAAGAGGAGGAAGAAAGATTGTAATAGACATTGAGGACAGAAGACCCTAAAAAACAGTACCTCCTTCATATCCTCCAATTCCCTCCCCCCAACACCCTCTTTGTTCTGCCCCATCCACTCCTTCTCTGTCTCCATTCAGAAAGGGGCAGTCCTCCCACGGGTATCAACAAAGCATGGCATATCAAGTTGAGGGAGGACTAAGCTCCTCCCCTTGTATTGAGCCTGGGCAAGGCAACCCAATATGAGGAGTAGGTTCCCAAAAGTCAACCAAAGCATTATAGACAGGCCTTGCTCCCACTGTTGGGAGTCCCACAGGTAGACCAAGCTACACAACTGTCACATGTATGCAGAGGGCCTAAGTCGGTCCCATGCAGGCTCCCTGGCTGTTGGTCCAGAGTCTGTGAGCTCCTATAGCTACTATGATCCCAGGTTAGTTGTTTCTGTGGGTTCCATTGTCCTTGGACTGCCCTGGCTCGTACAATCCTTCCCCCCTCTCTTCAGTAGGATTCCCCAAGTTCAGTCTAATGTTTGACTGTGGGTCTCTGCATCTGTTTCTATCAGTTACTGGCGAAGGCTCTCTGATAACAGTTGAGGTAGTCACCAATCTAGCAGAATATAGTTAGGCATCATTACATTGACATTTTCCTTTCCAGTCATGTTTGATTCTATCCTAGGTCTCTGGGCCATCCAGCCTCTGGGTCCTGGCCCTCCAGGCAGTGTCAGGGGTGGGTTCACTCACGTGGGATGGGTCTGAGGCCAGACCAGTCATTGGTTGCATGAGACTTAGTTTCTTGATTTGAACAGAGATGGAGATACTGACTAGATTTTTATTGTGACATTTTTTAGACACCAAGTTTCTTCCTATTTTACTCCTTTTTTTGTCTTTCTTGCATTGTTTCTTCCTGAAAAGTACTCCATTCTTGTCTCTAAAATGACCCAGTCATCTTTAGTGATTTTTTTTCCTGGAAGATGTGCTTTAAAAGATATCATCCATGGACAGAATGACCTGAGTTTGGGGACAGAAAGCCTTCAATGTTTCCCATAATGGTAATTTGCTTTGTGTTCCTTGGTACTTTCTAATTAGTTCAACATGTTGTCAAAACTTTCCCAACATTTCATCTTTATAGCCTGATAACCTTGGCCTACTTCATGCCGTGAATGCGTCTCTGCTATTTCTCCTCAGCAGATAGTACAGGGTGAGGAAAATCAATAGCTCATTTTTAATATCAGTGAGAGGGATAAGTCCAGAAGGCTTCAGCCAGATTTCGCATCTTTGTGACAGGGAAATGCATGACTTTTTTGTGTGTGTGTTTCTTTTTTCTATTTCAAGCCACAGCATTTACAAGCAGCCATTGACAGCCTTGCAGACTCCCTGAGGTTAGATCTGTCACAGTGGTCCTTAGATTCTCATTGAGTGTGTTATGAGTGTATCTGAAGCCACCCTTTCCTCTACCCCTGATTGTAGTCAGTAGATGCTAAGGCTGGCTTAGTGACTGGAAGAAAGCCGTTCATCACCACCTGAGCCAGATGGTGATTGACCTGTGAGACACAGGAAGGCTTCCTGGAAGGGAAAGGTGTAAGGTTAGTGTGGCGCTGTTTTTCACTTTAAATGCCTGTCAAGGGGACAATGAACTGTAACCTCCTTCATTTTGCTGATGGTTAGAGAAGGAAATAGTGGTAAGTTTGTTTAATCTGAGGTAGAAGACAGTTTTGTTCACCCAAGCATAATTAACTCTGGAGACTATATAGCTATTACTGTTTTTTAGAACACACCTACAGAAAATCATCTGGAAATAAAACCATATATATTTGTAATGCATAGCTTGGACGGTGTATTTTTATTTCAAATTATGACTCCTACAGATAAATAATCAAAGTGGTCATGATCTTGAATGCCATTGAAGTAAATAGTTCTGGGGGAAAAACAAGAAAACAACCACCTACTCATTCTTTATTCCACTCCCTACTTTTGCCTTTCTAAGAAGATGTCATACAGATTTCCTGATTGCCCCTTTCTTAGTTAATATTTCCATAACTGACTCATTTGCAGGGAGCCCTCTGTTCCCAGTAAACCTCACACATCTGTATGTAGTGCTCACCCTTCGATTAACAGTCATTTAAACATTGGTTTGCACCTTACAAGGAACATCATTCATGCTTCTTAACACAACTCTAAAAAGGAATCTGCTTTTACTCAAGATGCATAAGTTGCAGACCAGAAGCTCATGGGCACCAAGTGGCCCCACCTACAGTCCTATGATAGTGAGCAGCAGCAGGAGGAGGGAAGGGAATGCATCACGTGATCATGTGTTCTCAGTCGCTACGCAGGTAGGTCTCACGCTTCGATTGGCTGGGTATGTATTTGTTACAGACTTCTCACCATCTCAGGAAGATTAAAGCAAAACATTTTATAAGCATGCCCAGAATCCTCAGTTTAAACAACACATGGAATCCAAATGGGTCCTCAGTCTGAGAACACTGGTATCATCCTAAGCTATCCTTGAGAAAGATGGAGGATTCAGTTTGCTCTCCACTAGAATTCAGAGTGGCTTTTATGTGGTTGAATGCATTTCATCCTGAGAACAGTGTCTTCTTTTGCACAGAACAGGTATCTGTTCCCCAGCCACTTCTTCCCCAGCAGCTCTGCAGATAGAGACACAAACACAATGAGAGGGAAGGGGGATAGCCCAAAGTCAGTCAACCCTGATCTGAAACCACTTTGCAATTTAATTGTAAAGCATCCATGCCCGAAATCGTATCCGTAAATCCGTCTTTTACAATGCATTTGTATTAGAAGTGTTCTGGCAACAAATACTTAAGTTTCAGCGAATTTCCGTGGAGTTTGTGCCAATGCAGACATTGCAAAGAGGCTGTAGATCTTTTTTCACAGGGAGTAATGAGCCGGTCTTGACAGGAAATGCAATGGTACCCTTTGAGAGCCAGTTTCTTCTCTGACGTACAATTGACTGTGTTATTTGTCTAGGTCTCCAAAGGTCTAATTAGAGGAAACAGAGGTCATAAATCCAAAGCCCCTGTGATGGGTTGAGGGGATGCACTTGTTGGTGGCAAATGCTAGGTCGTGTGATGTTCCCTGGGATACGGGAAGCCGTCTTTGACTGAAGATCTCCTCTGTTTGTGGTGTCACTTTTCAGAACTTTTGGATTTCAGTCACCGTGGTGTAAGTCATCTAGGTTTGCATTTCTTATTCTCTGCAGTAAAATATTGGATAGAATGACACAGCAAATTGCCATTGAGAAAGGTGACTTAAGAATAAAAGAATAAAAATAGCAGTAGCATGGAAATTTTTGTATTGGATTCTTCGATGAACTGACTATCTAGTCAGTCAGTCCTTCATCACCCTGCCCCCATTCCCTGAGGTTAGAGGGAACTCTTGCAGGGTTCTGCTTCTTGTCTTAGTCTGGGAAGTTCCGAGGGGTCTTCTCAGTTCCAGGGCTGCCCTATGTACCAAATCCACATGTAGCTCAGCTAAACCATTGAAGTTTTACATCTTCTCTCATTCCTCATAGGCATAACTCTGAATTCTGCTCTCCAGCATTTTTAGTGTAGATAGATCTCAGTGGACCAGGGAGGCAGCCTCACAGCTGTGCCTTTGAGATCTGGGCAGTAATTGCCTCAGAGCAATTACCCATAATAAGAGAAGCTGAGATCCACCCAATGACTGTATTCCAAGGGAGAAGAAGTAGACTGTGGGCAAAGCTTCAGGAAGCGTGTGTAAGATAAGCACTGAAGAGTGACTAATAGACTTCTGGGGTTGAATCTTCTCCTTCCTTCCTGGGAATCTCCCTTGCCCACAGCTCCAAGGAAGGGGACCATCAAAGAGCTTTCTTTGAGCTAAGAAAGGTTGTCCACACAGGCAGACATTTTATTTCTCAGTCAGAAATGATAATAGAATCATGAGTCCTGAGGCCACCTTGGAGTCCAATAGAATACTGTACGAGTGTTCTTGGGAGAACTGGAAAAATATATATATAAAGTTGGAGTTAGATGTCAATGTGCTGCTCAGTTTCCCTTTGCAGAAGCCTAAAGGTAGGCACAGATCTCAGACAACCTTATCAGCAGAAAGGAAGGAGAGAGCAGCATGAGGAACAAGGTAAGATGCATAGGATCATATACTCCTAGTGGATGTTGTGGAAGAGCCTAGAGGCATCTTGATGGGCCCCTTCTTGCAAACAGGCTGCGTACGCCCAAGGAGCGAGAGTGCATAGCTGTTGCTGATTCTCTGCCCTGCCTCCAGATCTTCTGAGTTCTTTCCCCATGGACATTAAGTCTGTCTGGGCTGTGCCTTTCCTGTATGTCACTTCCTTTCAATCGCTTTTTATCCCCTCCCCAAACAACTCCCTTCAAGCCCTTTCAGTTTCTCCATCATTGCTTAAAGAGAGCAGTTCAGCTGTCTGGGTTCTCACTGATGCCCAGGAAGGTACTTGGCAGCGCTAGTGGTTCTCCAGCTTTCTGGATTCAGGTATCCTTAATACCCATTGCAAAAGATAACCAGCTCAATTTATTTTTACTTATTATCATTTTAACTATTAAAATTATTGTTTCATATTCTCAAGAAGAAAATGTTATGAACAGAGACCAGCACCGTAACAACACCAGTTGACATACCAAAGTGGACGAGGGAAATCGTACAAGATCCCACCCCTTGAGGGAGAACTACAGGCAATTAATGGCTGCTGAGAAGGGGCAACAGAGTATTCTCCGGGGATAAGCCCTTGGTAGGTTATGCCATCCCAATCAGTCAGCCTTAAGCACATAAACATACGAGCAACACTGAATGGGTTCAGCAGGCTATAGATGTATGTTAGACTAGATGTATTTGTGCATGTGTAAACATTAACAAGTAAAGAAGAGATCATGAATTTGAAAGGGAGTGAGAGACATGGGAATAGTTGGAGGAGGAAAAATGGTCATCGAAATGTTGTAAATAGTACTAGTGTGTGAAATTCTCAATATATACAATTAATTGTTTAAAAAAAAAGAAAAGGAATCCAGAGTTATCAGTTACCCAAAATCATTTGATTACCAAAATTGGTTCCTAGATTTGTTTGAGCTGAATCTCCTGGCAGCAGAGAGAAGAAAGAGGACATGAGTTATGACATGTTGGCTGTCTGGCATGAGGAAGCATTAACATTTGCCAGCAGAGAGACTTTCTCATAAATTTAATTGGAGTATCACTTTTCAACATGAGTTGTTAAGTAAGAGACCCTCAAAAGACACAGGTAAGACATCAGAATGAGCAGCTGTTGAGTGGACACTTTATAAAGCAGAGAACATAATGTCTCATTTCTGGGGCAGGTCCATGCAACACGGAAAACACACAAACAGGAATCATGTGACCTGGGTTTGATCCCTGGTTCTTCAACTTTGGGAGGACTTTGCAGATGCTTATTGAGTTCTGGGGGGCAGGGGACATTTCTTTAGATATTTTCTCATAGGTTCCCTTTCGTGTGGGAACAGAACAGTAAACATGAAAGTGCCTGTGTCTGCTTGGCTTAAGCTAGATGACCATTAAATCTGAGAAATGAAGACAGGAAAATATATTTATCTGCTCAATTCAAATATTTGCATACAGCCTTTAGATACATTTTCACACAATATACATAAAGTTCTTAACTGAATCTTATTCCCACTTTACAGAGAAAGCGATGATCTCAGATTTCATTTCAGATGAAGTCCTGAGTATTGTTGCCATGAGCACTGCCATGTCAAGGACCCCAATGTCTTCCACCTATGGGAATAGCAGGGTCTTCTACTCAGGCTCAGGAATGGCAAAGCCTCCTCTTATCTGTGTCAACTGCAGCATCCTCCTCCCAGATGACATCGATCTACAGTGATCTACTGAGATTAGCTAACTCTCCCCATACTCCTGCTTGTTCCTTGATGCTGTAGATAATAAACAGGCTGCAGAATGAGCAGCCCACCAAATCCCAGCTTTTCTGTATGTGTCTCAGTTCCCAGTCACACCAGTCAGGTCAATCTCAAATCCATGCAGGTTGTAGCACCATAGACTCCCCCAAAGCAATGGAACAAGGCAGCAGCTGCCATTCTGCCCAGCTACTCTTTAAGTACTCTCTGATATCCTTGCTTCTGGAGACATTAGAAGGGAGATCTGTGATGGCCTCCACATTGTATAAACTGCAGTGGACAGATGATCAGATTGTACAACTTGGTAGACAAATGATAATGTATTCAGGATCCCCAGTAAAGAACTTTGATGACTTTCCAACTTATCCCACAAGAACAACAGAAACTCATGCTTGCCAACATACCAGGGATGGGAATACTTACTATTTGTGTGTACTAGCAACTCATTTTTAGCTTGCAATGGTTTGAATGAGATTGGCACCCATAGGCTCATATGCTTGAATGCTTGGTTCCCAGATGGTGAGCTATGTGGGAAGGATTAGGATGTGTGGCCTTAAAGTAGGTATGGCTTTGCTGGAGAAGGTGTCTCTACTGGAAGTGGGCTTTGCGGTTTCAAAAGACCACGCCAGGTCCAGTCTCTCTCTGCTTACTGCCTACAGATCAGGATATAAAGCTCTCAGCAACTACTCCAGCACCATGTCTGCCTGCCACCGTGCTCCCTGCCATGATGATCATGGACTAACACTCTAAAACTGTAAGCAACTTAACAATTAAATACTTTATCTTATTTGAGAGTTGCCTTAGCCATGTGGTATCCACATTCACAGCCAAAGAACAGGAACTAAAACAGAAGTTGGCACCAGAGACTTGTGTATTGCTGTGATGGCCTGACCATAAAGTTGTTGGGAAAATATGAACACTTTGGGACTTTGGACTAGAAAAGCAGTTGAACACTTTGAGTAGGATTTGATGGGCCATTCTAGAGAAGCGTGGAAGATAATAATGCTGAGAGCAATTTCAAATTATGGCAGCTTGGCTCAAGAGGTTTCAGAGGAGGAGAATCAGCTAATGTAGAGATCTTTCTTGTGATATTTTGGCACCAAGGATATGGCTGCTTTTTGATCCTGTCCTAAAAATCTGCCTGAGGCTAAACTGAAGAGTTTTGGATTCATGTCTTTGACAGAGGAGACTTCAAGGCAGCCTAGCATTCACTGTGTGATGTGGTTGTTAACGATCATAATGGCTGTTACCCCAAGCAATGAAAAGGAAGCAAATAGAGTGAAGAAAAATTTGAAATGTACAGTGTGAAAAGAAAAGAAGTACCAGGAAGTATAATGGAGCTAAGTCCAGTGTTCAATGAGATTAAAAAGTTTAAAGAAAAACTTAATGCTAAATGGAATAGAGGGAGTAGCCAGCTCAGGGCAAGACCCTACCCAGCTTATCCTGCAATTTGTGAATGGAAAGGCCCGAGAGATTTTCTAGGCTTAAAAAGCAGTGGAAAGCTTATACAAACACAAGTCAAAGAGGAGGCCAGGTTCCAGCCTCAGGGAACAGAAGAACTTGGCAGCTTCAGCCATGTGGTTCTGGCTTTATCAAGAACATACAGTAAAGAGGTTGTGGAACCTTCCTCTGTAGTTAAGGAAATCCCCCAAAGTCAGTCATGCGGCATGGAGGCCCAGAAAGGCCATTGTGTGAAGCTGTGAAGATGAAGCCTGGATTGCTTTGGAGACCCCAAAATCCTGGAGATGCCAGAGTCATGGGATACCTGCCAAGGAGAGCTGCTAAGAGGAAGTAGAACCAGCCCAAGAGAAAGAAGTGTGTTGCAGTCAACAAAGCTGAAAAGAGTTGGAATTCTGAAGAGCGCTTTGACATCAGACACAGAGATGCAGAGTTTGGAGTTTGTCCAGCTGGTTTTCAGTCTTGCTTTGGTCCAGTATTTCCTCACTAACTCCCTTCCCTACATTTTGGGATAGTAATGTATATCCCGTACCATTGTATGTTTGAAGTATGTGATCTCCTTTCTGATTTTGATTTTACATGGGACTTACAGTTAAGTGATTGCCATGATTCTCCAAAGAGACTTTGGACTTTTAAATGTTGTTGAGACTGTGATAGATGATAGGGACTTTTGAATTTGGACTAAATTCATTCTGCCTTATGATATGGCTACAGCCTATGGAGGCCAGGGAGTAGAATGTGGTGGTTTGAATGGAAATGACGCCCATAGCCTCATATGTTTGAATGTTCGATCCCTAGCTGGTACCTGTTTGGGAAAGATTAGGAGGTGTGGCAATTTTTTGTAGGAGGTTTGTCACTGGGAGTGGACTTTGAGGTTTGAAAATTCCAGAGCAGACCCAGTCTAACTAAACCACTAAGACACAGCCCCAATGGAGATGATGTCTATATGTAGGCCACAAAAGGAATCACTTTCTAAGGTAGTGGTTCTTAACATGTGGGTCAAGACCCCTTTGTGGTCACATTAACAGATATCCTGAATATCATATATTTACATTACAATTCATAAACATAGCAAAATTGCAGTTATGAAGTAACAAAATGATCTTATGGTTGGGGGTCATCACAACATGAGGAACTGTATTAAAGGGTTGCAGTATTAAGAAGGTTGAGAACCACTGTTCTAAAGGAATCCCAAATGTCTTTTGGGACATTACATTTATAGATCCTCAAAGGCCTGACTTTTCAATTTAAATTTTTCAGTAGTCACTAGTGAGATATAAAATCTAAGTCTGAGAGACTAAATGAAAGAAAACTTCAAAATATAGCACAAAGAAATCCATCAGAGAACATAAAAAGACTTGAAAACCATAGCTAGTGTTATTAACTTAAAAATAATTGGCATTCCAAAGAATACATGGAAGGAAGAGGATCCATATTTACAAAGGAGGGGGACTGAAATTTTACCTGAGTTGAAGAATAGCTAGATGTTCAATTAGAAGGCCTTGTTTGCTGCCATCCAAAGAAATGATTGAAAAGAAGAAACTACTGCATCTGCATACAGGTATCCGGGTAAGGATTTTGAACTCCAAGAACCAGAAGAACATTTAAAACTCGCCAATAAAAATGAAAATTCCAAGCAAGATGACTCAATGGGCAAAGCATTTGCCAGCCAGTGATGTGAGTCTGACATCTGAGTTTGATCCTTGGAACACGCTTAAAGGTGAAAGGAGAGTATAGACTCTGCAAAGTTGCCATCAGCAAGACAATCTGAAAACGTAAGTAGTCTTTAGATATTAAAAATGTTGTCATATTGTCCTAGATAGAATCCTAGAAGAAATTTATGGTGTTTACATAGTATCCCACTGAAGGCAAGAATTAGGAGAGCATGCTGCACTGAGATCTTTGAGTATTAAGGACCTCAAAAGAAGACTCAATGTCCTGAACCTGTTAGAGGAGAAAGTAGGGAAAGTACTTGAGTTTATTGGGATGGGAACAGGCCTTCTAAACAGGAGGCTAGTAGTGTAGACATTAAGACCAACAGTTAATAAATGGGACCTCATGAAAAGTTAACCCTCTTAAAGAAGTAAAAAGAATGACTAGGGATCAGAACTGCAAACCTGCTCAGCAATTCGAACAGTGGCTGCTCTTGAAGAAGACCAATGTTTGATTCCCAGTACCCACATGGTGCCTCACAGAGGTCTGTAACTCCAGTTCCAGGTAAACTAATGCCCTCTTCTGACATTGCATGAATGTAGTAAATAAACATATATTCAGGCAAAATATTCACACACACAACATAAACATGTTTTTAAGAGAATGGTTTCTAAAAAGAACTTCAAAAATTATCCTACAATACTGAGACTTCCCAATGTGCACATCTTTGCATTCATGAATAAGCCATGCTTACTCATACCACATTGACCTAAAGACATGTTCTTTGTATTTTCCCTACTCCTCCATAGAAATTGATTGTGGTTGTTTATATTTCTAATACTCTTTTGAGGAGTTAATTCTGGTAATCTATATTTTATCAAAACAATTTTCTATAATCATTGCCCTTGAATGTTACATAGACTCCTCTTATTTATTTGGAAACTCCATGTTTATCACTATTATTGCTCTCCATGGTTAGACTTTACATTTTCAGCTCCAACTTCCATTATTCTCCCGGGTCTGTTCTTAGTCAAGCATCAGTGTGCAAACCCTCTTCATTTAACCCTCTTTGGATGCTCTCTTGATCTTTACACTCTGAGCCCAGGTTTCTTCCCACAACAGTTCAGACAAGAGGAAGACATCCCTATGGTTCTTTGCTGCTTTTTCCAAATCATCCTCCTCATCTTCTGTACTTTGCTAGACTTACTTTTTTGGAGTTCTCTGTACCCAATTCTCCCTTTAAATTTTTTATATATTTATTGTTCTGAAGATTTTAATGTCTGGCTCACTGCCACCAATGGTCCCTTTGTGGGGCAATTTCAGGCAAGCATTCCTATTTGTCTGGGGCTGTAGTATTTTCTCAACCACAAGACTTTCATTGCTAAAGTCAGAGAATTCTCAACCAAACTGGGAAGAGTTTCTTCTACCTCACCCTGAACCGTGTCCTTTTAGAATTTCCCCCTGAGGTCTTAGCCTTTACGCTCTGCAACCTCTCCCGCAATGACCTGGTGTGCATCATCAGGACACAGGGGCTCACCCTCTCATAGCTGCTTCTGGGATATGTTAATACCAGCAACTTAAAAAGCCCTGACATGACTTATAATCGTACATCTCCATGAAGATACTTGGTTAATGAAACTCCTCTAACCCCGTATGCAGAGACACCTAACCAAGCGGCCACCGTTGTGCCGTCTGTTTGTGCCCCCCCTTCCTCTGTATCTACCTTCCAGTCCCCATCATTTTCACACTTCCCCTCTGTCTACCTTCCAGTCCCCATCATTTTCACACTTCCTCCCTGTCTACCTTCCAGTCCCCATCATTTTCACTGCCTTTTCTCCTGTACTCTCATCTTCTGTGCCCTGGTCTCCTTCTATCCCACTTCACTGAGGAAAATCTTAATTATCTCCAACTCTCTGCCTATATTCACAGTTTACTTTAGATTTAAAAAGATTAAAACTAAAACCTGCTGAGTTTCCTCCAGATAAATATAAAACAAACCTTTACAGTGCTCATGAATATGGTAACATTTCTCTGGCACAACTTCCCACTCTCTCCCCCAACCCCATCTTCTGGATGTTGCGATTTATCTTCTCTTTTCCCACCTCTAGCATTTTTTTTTGTTATCATAGCCCATGAGCTTTCTTTTTCCTTCATTTAAAAAACTGAACCATGGAGAACCTCCATAAGTTCACACCCAAATCACTCTACCTCATCAGATCTAAACGCATCCCCCTTCCCTGGTTCCTGCAGCTCTGGAACTCTGAGGCTACTTTCTTGACCTGTGACTAATATCCTCTTCTCTCCCTTCTGTAAGGACTCCATCCATCAATCATCCATCAGTGTCTACCTCTGTTATCCTGAACAATAGACCATACTGTTTCGAGGTAACTCATTCAGAGAACACACAGACTCTTAAAGCCAATAGAAAGTTTTTATTCACTAACTGGGGGTTACATGGGGAACTTGCCCAAGTTGTGTAGCTCTGAGTCTCACCATTCTTTGCCTTTTATGCACAAAACCACATCTTGGTTACACACATTTTGGCTAGCAAGAAGCAGAATTACAGAATCCAAAAGTCAGGGTTATTACATTTAGGGACCTTCCCAGATCTTGGAACTATGGACTAGGTCTTTGATGGACTAGGTCTTTGATGGATGAGGTATTTGGTGGACTAGGTCTTTGATGGATCAGGTCTTTGATGGATGATGTATTTGATGGACTAGGTCTTTGATGGACTAGGTATTTGATGGACTAGGTCTTGGATGGACTAGGTCTTTGACAGACTAGGTCTTTGTTTCCATTTCGGCAGGTGTTGGGGCCTATGTGCTAGGTTCTAAAGTCAGAAAGATGCCTCTAAGGTCTCTGGATCTACTATGGTCTGGGGGCCTGTTATGATATAGAAACAGTTCAAACCCCAAAAGTTCTTCCCATATCCCTATTGCTCTTGATCTAGACCACATTTTCCTTCCATTCAAGAACTGGCGCACACATTGCTTCCACTTCCTCTGCTCCTGGCCACTGTGTTCTAGAGAGGATTCTATACTCACATCACAGCAAAGCATCACTCCTCAAGTTCCAGCTGTGCTTTCTACCTGCCAAATCCAATGAATTTCCTAATAATCTATTTATTGATAGTTTTGACACATTGAGCAAGCCTACCTCGGAAAGGTATCATAATTTGACTGTTGAAACACACACTTACGATTTTCAGACTGACTGGTCCTGTCCTCTTTACTAATTCCACCCCATCCCTTCATGTATACACACACACACACACACACACACACACACACACACACACACACACACAAGTTTTTTTCTTTTTTATTATTTATTTTTTAAAATTTATTTTCCCAGGAATATTAACCAAATATGGCATGTCAAGTTATAATAGAACTAGGCGCATCCCATCATATAAAGGCTGGATAAGGCAACCAAGGAGGACAAAAGGGGTCCCAGAATCAGGTAAAAGAGTCAGAGACAGCCATCACTCCTACTGTTAAGAGTCCCAAAGAAACACCAATCTATACAATCATAACATATATGCAGAGGACCTAGATCAGACCCATGCAGGCTCCCCAGTTGTTGGTTGAGCACTGGTTAGTTGATTCTGTGAGCCATTTCTTGTGATGACTTGACCCCTATGGCTCTTACAATCCTTCCTTGCCTTCTTCTGAAGGATTCACCATCTCTTAAGTCTCAGATATCCCTGTAGCTCAATGCGGATTCTCCTATCTACTCTTATGTGGGATGCCATCCTGTCTCCTCTCATCTCTTGGATTGGGACATCATTTATACCACTATTATCTGTGAATTTACAACCAAACCTCACCTCCAACCCCAAAAGACAAATATAAAATTTGCTAGTCCTAAGTCCTTGGATCATCTCTGATCTCTCTTTCAGTCTTACCTGGTGTCTTAGTTAGAGTTTCTATTGCTATGAAGAGACACAGTGACCATGGCAACTCTTACAAAGGAAAACCTTTAATTAAGTGGCTTAAAATTCAGAGGTTTAGTCCATTATCGTCATGGCGGGACATGGCAGCATGCAGGAAAACATGGTGCTGGAGAAGGAGCTGAGAGTGCAGAAGGAGCTACACCTTGGTCCTGCAGGCAACAGGAAGTGGTCTGAGATACTGGCATGGCTTGAGCATATATGAGACCTCAAAGCCCACCTTCAAAGTAACACACTTCCTCCAACAAGGCCATACCTACTCCAACAAACCCACACTTCCTAAGAGTGCCACTCCCTGTGAGCTTATTGGGGCCAATTACATTCAAACTACTACATTTTGCTATGCGATGGTCTTTCTGTATGCTGTGACTATGTGTTGCTACCATTGGTTAATAAATAAAGCTGCTCTGGCCTATGGTAAGGAAGAGAGCCAGGTGAGAAATCCAAGCAGAGAGACAGGAAGAAGAAAGGCAGAGTCAGGAGACACCATCCAGCCACTTAAGGAACAAGATGCCAGCAGACCAGTAATGCTACTCCCATGTGGCAAAATATAGATGAATAAGAATTGGTTAATTTAAGATGTAAGAGATAGCTTGCAATAAGCCTGGGCCATAGACCAAACAGTTTGAAACTAATAATAAGCCTCTGTGTGTTTATTTGGGACTGAGTGGCTGTGGGACACAGGAAAACTTCCATCTACATTTGACACCAATGTAGTACATGTACATTCACATGAAGCCTAAAAAAGCTTTTAAAAAAAGAGGGTGTCTAGACCCACAAAAATAGGAGTTAAAGTGTAACTTCATAGTAGCCACAATTTTTCAGATGGGCTGTTTGCTGGCGGCTAACAGATGCATGGCTCCTTTAAGAGTCTCCTTGCTGGTTCATGCTGATGGCACAGATGGCTCTTTTGAGAGGTCCTGCTACTGAGCACTTGAATGTGGTTATGGCCAGTGTGCTGCAAGCTGCTTGGTGGTGGTATGAACCTGCTGCTTCCCAGAGTTGGGGCGATGAGCATGGCTCCCAGAACTGGCAGTGAATGTACCTCCACTATGTTGGGAGGCAGATCAGGGTGGAGCCACTGTTTTGGTCCTAGTCACAGTGCAGTTTGAAGAAAATAGTCAGAAAATGATTACAGATACACAATAAAACAGATTCAGATGGGAATAAAACCTCTAAATAGGTTGCAGTGTGTTTAAATATATATATATATATATATATATATATATATATATATATATATATATATATATATATAGGCTTGGGAGAAAAAAGAAGAAGGATAGAGAAAGTCCTTAAAAAAGAAATAGAGTAATAAAAAAAGCCACATAAAGATGGAAAATACACAGAGAGTCTAGATACTGTATATTATTGTGTTGTCTTTGGGATTTTTTAACTACAGAGAAACATTTGATTATGGGGGCTACTAAGCTGAACCAACAGAGATATTTTAAAGGTACCTTGACTTTGAAATTTGGGTCTAAGGATATGTTGCTTTGGAAAAGTGGTTCTGCTTTTGTTTCTACAGAAGATGAGAAGCTGTGAATTCCTTCCAGGTTAATATGGTTCCATCAAGGAAGTCCCCCCTGAGAAGTCTCCAATGAATCTATTGCCCAGTTGATCCAACATCTACACAGCTTCAATGCTACTGAGATGGACCAACCACATAATATACCCCCGTCAGAACTTGACCATAATTCTAAATTCTCTCAGGATCCCTATAAGGTTACCAGCACCCTCAACCAGCAGGAAATGGTATAGAAAACCGTGCCTACATTCCCAAAATGTTGTTTATGTTTGTTTTCATTTAAAGGGGATTATTTGATTATAAATGGTCAATGGTCATAGTCAATCTCTTTCTTAAAAAAATGGGGTATATGATATACAAATGATGAGAAAAAAGGTAGGTTATTGAATCTACTTTAATCCAAAAAACAACTATTAATCTCAAAATACTTTACATTGGTATGGATTTTGGTTTATTGATACAAATTTAAGGTCAATTTTATTATACTGTATGTATATTTCTACTCTTGTCTAAGGTATTATGTTTATGCAACTCATTTAAAATTATAATATATAATTGAGAAATACAGATTAATAATTAGTCATCTATGCTAAATATAGTCATGTTAGTTGTTTTCTAGGTATGCAAAGATAAATTTTACTTAGGTAGGCAATCTTCAAACACTTAAAAGACCTATAGAATATGGCATTTAAAATGTTTTAAGAATGTAGACTTTTCTTGACAGTGAGACACACCTGCTTCTGGCAGCAGCAATTACTTCAAAGAGGATGCTGAGCATCAAGGAAACTCATTATGGAGTTTGCTTACAATATGGAAAAGGCTAGCCATTTGAGCAAGAAACTGCTCTTGCATGGACTGCTTGACAGTATGTTGTTTAAACTAGACATGCAGTATCCATAAGAAAATGATCACCAAACTTTTCCAAAACAAGGCAGGATGGTCCTTCAGGTTCCTGCTTCACAGAAGAAACTGCCAGACATTCTGCAGGACACAGAGAAAGGTGACTGGTGAATTTTGCCAAGATAGGCAGAACAGTCCTTGAAATTTCCTGTTTCACTGAAAAGTGTGCCAGATACTCTGGACCTATAGGCTGAAGATGGATGCTCCAGTGTTACAAAAGAACTATGGATGAGTGTCCAGACAGCCAGATGTCTCTGTTATTTCTAAAATTATGGAAGTTGCTTATAATGCACTTCCTGTTTACTCAGATAATATTATAGCCCTCTGGGAATTGAAGACTAGATAGTTATAATTACAGTTTTCCTTAGTCATGATAAAAGATAAATTAGATATAAAACTTTAGACTCACAAAAATATGATAGATGATAGAATATTTTCTTTAATTTTGCCAAATACAAATATACTAGACTAGATATTGTAACTGTAATTCTTGCTTGGTAACTGTTTTGTTATATGTAATTTTACTATGTTAAAATGAAAACCTTCCTTTTTGATTAGCCAGAAAAGGTGATGTGTCTTTCTATATGCTATGAATATATGTTGCTACCACTGGTTAATAAAGAAGCTGCCTTGACTTATGACAAGACAGGAGACAACCAGGCAGGAAATCCAAGAGAGATACAGGGGAAGAAAGGTGGGGTCAGAGGAGATGCTGTGAGCTGCTGCCTGGGAACAAAATATAATGGAACTCAGGTAAAGTTAAAAGACACATAGTGATATATAGATTAATAGAAATTAGTTAATTTAATATGAATGAGCTAGTTAGTAATAAGCCTGGGCCATAGACCAAACAGCTTGTAATTAATATAGGCCTCTATGTGTTTATTTGGGACTGAATGGCTGTGGGACACAGGAAAACTTCCATCTACAACATTCCACACCCTAGTCCCCATAAGCTTGTAACAATATCATAATACAAAATTCATTTAGTCAAACTTCTGATTTCCCATAGCATATCAGCATCTCAACAATGTTTTAAAGTCCAAAGTTCAAATCTCTTCTGAGATTCATGCAATCTTTTAACTGTAATCCCCTATAAACCCCAAATCAAAAAATACATCACATACTTCTAACATATAGTGCGACAGGGTATGCATTACCATTCCAAAGTGTAGGGAAGGGAACATAGTGAGGAAATACTATATCAAAGCAAGAATGAAAACCAACTGGGCAAACTCAAAACTCTGTATCCCCATGTCTGTCTGATGTGAAAACATTCTTCAGATCTCCAACTCCTTTCAGCTTTGTTGACTGCAACAGACTTCTTTCCCTTGGTCAGGTTCCACTCCCCATTAGCAGCTCTCTTCAGTAGATATCTCATAGGTCTGACATCTCCAACGTCTTAGGGTCTCCAGGACAATCTAGGCTTCTCTTTCACAGCTTCACACAATGGCCTCTTTGGACCTTCATTCATAGACACCCCTGACACATGCCTGGCCTCAGCTGCTTTCCTTGGTCACAGAGGAATATTCCATAATCCCCTTCTTCTTTCCTTGACTCTAAAGCCAGAACCACATGACCAAATGTGCCAAGTTCTGCTCTTTGCTGGGACTGGAACTTAGCACCCTACTTCAATTAAATCTTCACCAACTTTCTTCTTTCCATAGTTTCCTTCACTGCCTGTGCTTGACTATCCTCAAACTTGATCTGTAGACTAGCTGGCCTGGAATTCAGAGATCTGCCTGATTCTGCCTCTGGTGTGCTAGGATTAAAGGTATGTACCACCACACCTAACTCTAAGCTTTTCTTTAATCTTTATTCATAAATTGGAAACTTATCTGAGTGGGATCTTGCTCTGAAGTTACCACTCCCTTTATTCCATTTTTTAATATTTTTATCTCCTGAACACAGGACTTAGCTCCACTCTATTTTCTGGTTCTCTTTTTTCCTCAAATTGTACATTTTGTATTTTTCCTTTCTCAGCTTGCTTCTTTTCAGTATAACTCTTCATTAGAATTAACACTAATAACCACAGAACACAGTTTATACTAGGCTGTTTTGAGATTTCCTCTGCCAATGGAATTAATCCAAAACTCTTCACTTTTTCCTCAGGCAGACCCTTCAGACAAGGGCTAAAAGCAGCCACATTCTTTATCAAAATATCACAACAATGACCTCTAGGTCACATATTAATATTCTTCTCCTCTTAAATCTCTTGAGCTAGGCCCCACAGTTCATCAAATCACAGTCAACACCACTGTCTTCCATGTTCCTATGAGTATGGCCCATTAAGCAGCACTTAAAGTGTTCAACTGCTTTTCTAGTTCACAGTTCCAAGGTCCATATTCTTTCAAACAAAAGCATGGTGAGGCCTATCACAAAAATACCCAAGTCCCTGGTACCAACTTCTGTCTTAGTTAGGGCTTCTGTTGCTGTGAAGAGACACCATGACCATGGCAACTCTTATAAAGGAAAACATTTAACTGGGTTGCTTATAGTTCAGAGCTTCAGTCCATTATCATTATGGCAGGAGATGATGGTTCAGGCAGACATGGTGCTGGAGAAGGAGCTGAGATCCTACATCTTGATCTACAGGCAACAGGAAGCAGTCTGGGGCATGGCTTGAGCATATATGAGACCTCAAAGCCCACCTTCACAGTGACACACTTCCTCCAACAAGGTAAAACCTACTCTAACAAAGCCACACCTCCTAATAGTGCCACTCCCGATGAGCTTATGGGGGCCAATTACATTCAAACTACCACACATGGTAAATTTAATTTCATTGTCATATCTACATATATTCTTACATAATCTGGATACAATTCCCCTGTGGAAATTTAGAAACATTTTCTTTACTGTTGCTCTTCTAATTTCTGAAAATTGTATTTCAAAGAATGGAGGTTTAAATGAATTTCTCCTCAGTAGTGCTTTTTATGGCTTAAGAAATCTTTGAATTCCCCAGTGTCAAGCTTTATCTCTGGTTTAAGGACTTCCTTGGGGACATCGGTAATGATAGCTAGGTGACTGTCGAACTTGTGGCTGCAAGAGCTGGAGAAGCACAGACTGAACACAGCCAGACTGAACACAGCCAATGGCCACCACAGTTGCTCAATTCAACATCAGGTACACAGGTTGTTAGTTCAAGCCATGTGACCCCATCAAAATAGGATTTTGTCTTCCATGATATTCCTAATAGCTGTTTTTAATGATCACTCTTTTCTACAAGCACCAGAAAGGCAAAAAAGTTCATTATCATCCACAGTTTACAAGCCATGGAAACCAGACCAGTTTGAAGCAGTAAATGGATGTATGGACATATGTTAGGTAGCACACAAGATTGAAGAGAATCTGAGAAAGCAGTCTAGGAAAACAGATAGGAATTAAGCATTATCAGAAACTGGAAGGCAGGAGGATGCTGGCATACCTCTTCCTCAGGCAGTGCTCAGTGGTCCCTCTGAGCATCTTCATCTTGAGGATATTTTGGAAGTATCACTTTTATTCAACTTATCTTTACTGTTTATTGACAAAGTTCTGGATGGTGCAGATATATTAACATATTAGTGGACATAGAAAAAGTACCTGTGTTTCAAAGCATATAGTAGTGTTGGAAAGGAAAACAATAATTATAGATACCAGAAGTAAGTGAAGTGCATAGAGTGCACCTGGTCTTAAAGTAGAGTGTGTGTCTCCCATTTGTAGCTGATAATTTTCTGGTCCTGCCTGGCCCACGGTCAGGACAAATTTCTCTTACCTGCCAGTTCTGCAGCTGCTCAGACCCAACCAAGTAAACACACAGAAACTTATATTACTTATAAACTGTATGGCCATGGCAGGCTTCTTGTTACCTGTTCTTATATCTTAAATTAACCCATTTTTATTAATCTCTAAGTTGCCACATGACTCGTGGCTTACCGGTATCTTAACATCTATGTCTCTCCTCCTTAGCCTTCCACTTCCCAGAATTCTTCTCTCTCTTTATCCTACCTATACTTCCTGCCAGGCTACTGGCCAATCAGCATTTTATTTATCAATCAATCATAGCAACACCCCTTTTATCTTTTATAATAATCAAATGGAAACTTCATCACAAGGAAATATTATATCATCAGCATTGTCTAGCTTAAAACATAGATGAATGTTTCCTGTTGTTCCATAATTACCAAATAATATATTATTGTCCAGTTTGTTCCAGGTACAACAAAGGTCAGTTTATAGTATCTCATGTATTTTGTTTTTATGATACTCCTGTAATCCTAAATTACTATTACCCCATATTATTAGTATTATTGTTGTATAAGGTAACTAAGATTGAAGAAGAGGGTCTACACACAAATGTTTTCATTCTGTGTTCTGTGTTTCTTTTCTGAGACCATCACTCAGCCCACTGACAGGTTTAGATTCTGGAATCATGAATGGTGGAAGTTTACTGTGTCTCCTGTTCTCATCATATGACTCCAACCCCACCCTATACTACAATAAGTTCCACAAAAATCCCAAATCCCAGAAATGGCCTCTGTGCATTTTCCTTTGGCTTTTGCCAGTATTCAAACAAAATAGAACCAAACGAAGCAGAAAACTCCCACCTATTCCCCTCCACAGCCTGCCAATGGCTCTGCACACTTCTGGATATTAAAGAAGCAATTACTGTATCTTGCTCTGACTGATGAAGTGTGGCTGACCTATATCAAGTCAGATCATAAAATACATAAAACTGCGTAAAAATCCTCTGTGTGTAGAAGAGCGTCTCCAATGACCTCAAAAGCGTCTGAAGCCGCTGATCTAGGCTTCCAAGAAGGACCATTACTGTTGCTTGCTTGCATCCACTCAGTGTTTACACTTGGCTTCTAGTTGGCAGCGAACTCAAGGTTACACCACCAGCACAGTATCATTAGCTTTACAATTTTTCAGAGAGCGTTTGCCTTAGCAAACGTTCCTCCTGCCCAGCGAATGTGTTTATGTCTGGGTGTAAATCCTGCAGCCGGAAGAGCAGCCTGCTGATTACACCGGCACTTCATTCTTCTGTGTGGGGCTTGGACCGCAGAAATTCATCAAGAACCATTTCCTCCTGAACGACATTAGGGGAAGATTTTAGCGTTAGTTCGGGCAGTTGTGCCTAGGTAAGCAGTTTCCCCTTCATTAATCCACAGCAAAGTCTAAAGAACGGTGCCCCCTTTCACCCCTGGATCGTCAGGGAACCAGAAAAAGTGACAAATGTCTACTTCTTTTTGATTAAAGTGGTGTCACTTAAGCATCAGAAAATGTGTATTTCCAGCTCTTCTGTGTCTCTGAAATTCCTTGAAGGGGAATGGTGTATATTTGGGGTGGGGGTGTTGGGCTTGAGAGAGCAATTAAATGCAGAAGACATTCTTGTGCTACAAGAACACATACTTTAAAAAAAAAAAAAAGCAAAACCCCCAGTCTAGAGGAAAGAAAGGCACTTAAAGAAATAGTACAAGACTATATATGTTAATTAGAGCAGCAAATTGACATTTTCCCCATGCAGGAAAAGACACAGAGGCAGAAGAAACGGCTTCTAGATTGATAAGGCTTAAAAGGAGAGGTGTGGCTCTGGTTGATGGCTACATTCGTTGTTTTTCTTGTTACTGTGATAAGTTCAGGAAAATAAGCAACTCTAGGAAAGAAGAATATTTTGGTTCACAGGTCAGGGTGTAGAGTTCACCATGATGGGGAAGGCATGGTCTAGAGCTATGGCTGGTCACATTGTATCCATAGCCACAATGTAGAGACAGATGAATGCTTCCTGCCCAGCTGGCTTCCCCCTTTCTCCCAGCCCATGGAGCAGTACTACCTACATCAGAGTAGTTCTTTCATGCTTAGTTAACCCCCCTGGAGAGACCATCACAGACAAACCCAAAGCTGTACCTCATTAATGCCCTGTGTTGATAATCAGAATTATCAGATGTTGTAGATGAGACATCAACAGATTGCATTTAATAATCTCATTTTTAATACCAATTAATTTAGGAATATTGGCTCAGGTGATAAGCTAATGGCAGCTGGCAAGCTCATGATTTCCACTAAGCAGTCCAGAGACTAGAGGAGCTGGTAGTGTGGGTCCGGTCTGAGGTACAGCTCAAAGACAGTCAGACAGGAGGAGTGAATGATGGGCTTCCTTTTATTTTTCCCATAGTTACCAGCCTTTTAATTCCATTTGGGCCTTCAACAGATTACATGAGGTGCCCACCCACATTGGAATGGCAATTTGCTTTACTTAGACCATCCATCTAAATGTTAATCTTGCTGAAGACACCTTCAGAGAAACACTTAAAATAATTGTTGACTAAATGTTTGGCTTAATAAACTGGCATAAATTTAACCATCGCAGCATCAAACCTGCTAAGAAAATTAAAGTGGAAATTGACTATGAGACACTCACCAGGAGCATTCCCATAGCCCTTCATCATCTGATGCAGGCTGAGAGTAAGTGGGAATTCATTTCTATATTCAGTAGCTCCCTGTTTCTTTATATTTAAGGCCTGTCACATAACGCTGTGCTTGGCCTGGGGATACAATGGAGAGCTGAACAGCTCCTGTCTCCTGGCCATTATCCCTGCTGTAAGGACACTGTAATCAGTGGCATGCAGACATGGACTCTGACAAACTGTACTCAGTGATGGTGACAGAAAAGTACAAAAGGACAGCAGCCCTACCCTGAGAGTAGAGAAGGAGTTACAGAAGCTCTCCTTGACTGAGCAGAGCATTGGCTGAGGCTTCAGGGTCAAGGGGACAGGGAAGGAAGGAAGAGAACTAGTGTTTGCTCAACAGACACTGAGCACTCATGAGTAAGACATGATTTGGGGCAGTTGTACTAATTCTTTGAGGTGACCAGACAAAAACACAACCTCATGGAGCTTACAGCCCACTGAGGGGCAGCTGTGAGGTGAAGACAATACACAGTAAGATGGATTATGCTGGAAGATGACTGGGTGCTGGGAATGATGAACAGAACAGAGTGAGCCGCCTCAGGAACATGGGGAAAGGGGGTTGTGTTGCTCTTTGGAATGAAATATAAAAATTTGGCCTCACCAAGAAGGTAGCATTTAAACAAGGACTTAGAGAAAATAAGAGAGCTGACCATGTGGGCATTTGGAGGAGGTCATTCAGGAAACAGCCATGCACATGAGTACATGGAGCTGGAGGACTGGAGCAGGGGTTGGCACCAGTGTGGACAAATGCATGCACAGAGGCAGCATGACAGTGCAGCCCAGGGCTCAAGACACTGCACACAAGCTTGTGTCGTCACCACAGGCACTCTGTGAGGTGACATGCATGACTGCTGTCATTCGGACTATCTCAAAGGTTGGAAAAGCCTGCTCAGAGTGGCTATCAGGACGATCACCGCTGGAGCCTGAACCAAGGCTCTGTTAACTCCAAGCTGTGCGGTGCTGAGCAGTTCCTTAACCTTTCTGTGTTTCAGTTTCCGTGCATGTGAAAAACAGTGTTTATAGTACTAGATTACATTGTTGATGGGACAACCGACTTAATTCATTCTTGTGGAGTGCTGAAGAATAGATGTAGTAGATGGTGTCATAACACTTCTATGGGAGACACAGACAGGAGAATCTCTCAAAGCTCACCGGCCAGTTAGCCTGCACTATGCTTCAGGGAGTAGCAAATATCAAACCTCAGAACCAGGTGGAAGGGGAGGACTTCTACATGTGAGGGGTGACATGGGGACTCCTTCATTCTCACACATAAATACACACACACACACACATACACACACACACACACACACACACACACACACACACACACACACACACTGTTTTACAACTGTTTTCCCCCAAATTGAAACATTCCACCCTGCAGGGAAGCACCTTAAGCAGGAAGGTAAACAGCTTAAAATAGCTTCAGGAAGTTCCTGAAACTGACCAGATTCACTAGGCTCCTCCCAGCCAGAGTAAACAAAAAAAGCTAAGAGCCATTCTCAGAAGAGTGAATCTGAAGGAGAGTCTGGGACCAGACCAGTTGCTTAGAAGAAGCAAAAGCCAGCCAAGCTGCCTGGAAGAGGTTTAGACCAACTGTGGCACCTGGAAAGGACACTCTCCAACATTCTGGTCTGCCTTCAGGCTGTGCAATGTGCACTCGGTTCCCAGTTTTGTGAGCTGTCACCCACACAGCTGTCTTTGAATTATTGCTGCTCCTGGAAGTAACCTGCCACCCATATTTCTCTTAAGTAACCCCAGTAATACTGACTGGCTCCCCAAATTGGACTTTGGTGGTATCTGTACTTTGGTCTGTTATGGGTTCCGTATGTGTGGTGATGGACATGTGTTGAGTCTCCCCAGTATAAGTTTTGTCACACAATCTGATAGGCTCCTCTGGACATGAGCTCTGCAGAACCAAAGATGAGTTGGGGAGGAGTGAGTGCATGGTCCTGGCTGTGGGTAGCAAGGCATGCAGCTGAGGTTGAAAAGCCAGAGGGGGAGCATCCATGGTGGAAATTCCAATACAGTCGTCCCTTTCTGTATGGTGTGTGTTAGTGTGCCTTTGCACTACTAATACATTAGTTGCATGGTTCTCACTATGGATAGTTAGACATACAGACATACAACTAAGACTGAGACATCAGGACTAGGAGTGTCTATGAGAGGAATGCCAAGATGGCAGTCTTCATCCATGTGACATGAGCTGGCATGCCTGCTTGATGACTGGGGTCTACCATGTGACTCTGGAGGTGCCCTGAAAGCAGGTCAAGGTTTAGAAATTTTGCAGCCTTTGAGATGAGGACAAAAGTGTTGAGACTATCAGCAAGCAGTGGCAGAAGTTGCCTGGCCTATGTTGTGTGTAGTTAGAAATGCATCTGGTGCTGAGTTGGCTGAGAGGGACCCCCACACAGCAGGAGCTGGACCCCAGATTAGGCACAAACCACACCCAAACACCTGTTTTCACAGATTCTTTGCTAAGCAGAAAAAAGCAAGCTAAAATGACTGCTTTGTAACTCAGGCAGAAAAACAGCAAATGACTTTGCAGGTATAATTTCTAAGAGGAGAAGAAGGGAGGTCTATGTTAGAATGGGCTAAGATGCAGTGGTAAAGGAGAGAGGGGCTGAGGGGGGAGGGGAAAGGAATGAGGGAAAGGGAGCAGGGGCATTTGTCCCAGGGAGACAAAGCAGTGCTTGTGGATAGAGAGGAGACAGGATGGAACACAAGCAAATGGCAGTTTATAGAGGCACAAGGGGAAACCCCATGGTAGGATGAGGTGTTTAGTTTTAATTGGGCATGTTAATTAGGTGAGCCAAAGGGGGCTTTTGATTGCTGGCCTTCAGTACTTTGATAACTGGGCCTTGGTAGTCAGCCTCAGGAGGAGGAAGTGGCCAAATAAGGGAATGGGCCTTGGTGGCTAGCTTTAGGAATGGAATTTAACGGTATTTAGCAAGGCAGAGGGAAATGGGGAGAAGGCAAGGTCTGCCAGAGTCACATGCTCGAGTGGGCTTGTGACCCTTCAGATGCTGTTGAGGGAACTAGGAATAAGAGAAGCTGTGTGTGAACCCCAGTTCCCTGGGCGGGATAGATGTTGTGTTCACAGAGGAGTTAAGAAAAGGCTGACTGAGCAGAGACCTCGAGACTGGGGTGAGACTTTAAGTTTGAGCCCTTTGATGGGCCAAGATGTTTATAAAGTAGGAAAGGCTTTGGCGGATTTCAGTGACTTAGTCCAGCTTATAAAGAGAGTTCATAAAATGAGAGAGCAACCTAAAGGAGATACTAAAAGGTAAGCAGAGGAAGGGATCTGTCTGGATTACTTGAAGATGAGTGTGGCAAAATTTGTGTCAAGTTGGGGTTCCTAAGGAAACAAGTTGTTGGAGAGCCAAACTGTGCACTAAGGATGGCTTTAAAGCCTGAGGAAGAGTTCACAGGAGGCACCTATGATAGGACAATAAGGTGAAGACAACTAAGCCTGTCTATAAGGCAAAAAGGTCTGAGCCCACTTTTGGGTTTGAAAACCTACCCAAAGCCACCAATCCCCGAGCATGAAAATCTGACCAATCCTTAAGCACAAAAGCTGACCAATCCCCAAGCAAGAAAACCAACCAATCCCTGAGCCTGAAACCCCACCAATCCCTGTGCAGGGTTAAAGGGCCAAGGAAAGAACACACTGACCCTGATTTGATCCTCAGACCAGGGCCAAGAAAAAAAATCACCAGTCCCTGAACTTGCCCCAGGATCAGGCCACAGAATCCCACCAATCCCGGGGTACCCTGGAAAACCCCCACAGTAGAAACCATATATAAGTCCTGCTTTCTGCTCAGTTCCCGACTGACTGCTTCTCACTTGAGCAGGGGCAGCCACCCTCCCTCCTGTGTCTTTCCCAATAAATCTCTTGTGTGAGGTTTCTTGTGCAGTGTGCCCTTTTGTAATCCTTGGCCCCGGGCTGCCAAGATTCCTGTCCCCTTAGAGCTGTAACACTTACACTGTCCCATGTTGGGTAATTCTCACTCCAGACTGAGGAAGATATGTTTTCCTCCAGCAAACGGTCATGCTAGGGGTGGGAATGGTTTGCCCAGTCTGTAACTCCTGCTATAGCCAGGTATGGTGAACGGGGAGGCAACTGCTATAGCCACAGCCACGATGCTAACCCAGGGCCTCTTTGGTCCTCTTTGGTCCTCTTTGGTCACCGCAGTTGTAGCAGGGGAGAGCAAGATCACATTCCCCCTTCCCCAGGTAGTAGCCATTAAGTCAGACTCACTGAGCTCACCAGGGATGGAGAAATGTAGGGCAGCTTGTGGAAGAGCTTCAGGATATGGAAACATAATGTCACAAAGGGAATGACGGAGGACTACAGAGCGCTAATTAAGATAGCGCCTCCTATTTGTGCTTTGTAGCCAACCTTGATCTGTGCAGGAAGCAACTGATACAAATGGATGGAACCTTTCCATGCGATGTTAACCCCTGCTTAGGTTCAACTTTAGTATATTCTTAGTAGCGAACCTCTGAAATCACCTGATGCATGTTTAGAGCAGATGACAATAGACATCCAGAGTGCTTCACCAAGGTATCTTTGTAACACCACTATTTCTTATGAGATGGCGGTCCAGGATGTGGCCTTATCTTACCTTCCTCGGAAAAGGCTTTGTTGTATAAATGACATCATGGTAGCCTCTGAGTGTTTTGCATATTAACAAAGCTATTAGAGAGGCATAAAGGTGCATCTGAAGGAATGAGGTTGGGACATCAGTCTGCACATGGTGCAAAGGCCAGGTGCAGCTGTACAGTTCTTGTGGCATTCTGTGATTGACAAAATCCTGCAACAGCCTGTGCCTGTCAATGTAAAGGAAGGAGCCACAGGCATTCTGGGGACTCTTGGGTGTAGCTAGAGTTTTCCTGCCTGGCCCACAGTCAGGACAAATTTCTCTCATCCGCCAGTCCCACAGCCGTTCAGACCCAACCAAGTAAACACAGAGACTTACTTTGCTTACAAACTGTATGGCCATGGCAGGCTTCTTGCTAACTGTTCTTATATCTTAAATTAACCCATTTCTATAAATCTATACCTTGCCACATGGCTCGTGGCTTACCGGCATCTTCACATGCTGCTTGTCCTGGCGGCGGCTGTCAGTGACTCCTTCTGCCTTCCTGTTCTTTCTTTTCTCCTCTCTGTTAGTCCCGCCTATACTTCCTGTCTAGCCACTGGCCAATCAGTGTTTTATTTATTGACCAATCAGAGCAACACATTTGCCATACAGAACATCCCACAGCACTTGGGATATTGGCAGATTTTCATACCCCATATTGCCTAAGTTATCTGTCCTCTGCATTACTTGATAGAGTGTTAGATGGGATTAGGACAGAAAGGTACAAGGGGCTTTTGAGCTGGCTAAGGTCCTTGTAGGACAGGCTAGACTGCTGTGTGTCCTGTTAGAAGTCACCAGGAGTTCAGAGGCTGTAGCTAGGGTATGTAGCCTATGGCAAAAGCAGCCTGAGCAAGTGGCTACATTAGGGTTCTGGGCTCAGTTGTGGAAAGGAGCAGATCAGTGCACCCACTAGAACAGCAACTGTGAGAAGCATATACAGCATTACAACAAGGGTAACCATAGCTGGCTACACCTCAGCAGCCGTGAAAACAGCTTATCCAATACAGGGCTGGATTGAAGTCCTCCTGAACAAACTGCTTTCTGGCGTGGCTTAGGATCAAACCACAAAAGCAGTGTGTATACTTACAGCAGTGATACCTGTTGTAATGTAAGCCTAGGACCAGTGCCCTTCATAGCCACTGAGCATCTTCCTGGTAACTGAACCAACAACTAAAGAGTTTAAATCTGAAAGGTACCCTACCTGGGTGGAAGAGAACACTTTGAGAGGCCATGCGATTGTTGAATGGAAATCCCAATGCCAGGGGTTGCCCGCCTCTCTGTGAATTGTTGGACATAGAAGCCCTTAGGACCTTTAAATCATAAAGGCCATGGCTACCATTGCTGGTTGTATGCAGAACTGGAGAGTAAGAACCTATGGCTGAAGACACTGCATGTGCATGCTTTAACTATAGTACATGGAGAAATTAAGCAGGGGCTGAACTGTACACTCCCATTCTGCAGGCTTCCAGAATGTATTTTTTTTTATTGTTTGTTTGTTTTGTTTTGTTTTTACTTTTTTCTCTTTGGCTTTTTGAGGGACCCGCCACCCAAATCTCAAATAAATCACATGGAGGCTTATTCCTTCTTATGAATGCTCGACCTTCACTTGGCTTATGTCTTGCCAGCTTTTCTTGACTTAAATTATCCCATTTCTCTTTAACTACATTTTGCCTCTGGGCTTTTACCTTTCTATATACCCATATGCTTCTTTACTTCTTACTCCATGGCTTGCTTTATAGCTGGGTTGCTGGCCCCTAGGAGTCCTCTCCTTCTTTTCTTGCCCCTAGATCCCTCTTCTCAGATTTCTCCTCCTATTTATTCTCTCTGCCTGCCAGCCCCGCCTATCCTTTCTCCTGCCCAGCTATTGGACATTCAGCTCTTTATTAGACCAATCAGGTGTTTTAGACAGGCAAAGTAACACAGCTTCACAGAGTTAAACAAATGCCACATAAAAGAATGCAGCACATCTTTGCATCATTAAATAAATGATCCACAGCATAAACAAATGTGACACATCTTCAGCTAATATTCTTCAACACCAGAAGGGGTCACATAGGCTGTCAGTGGAGAACTGTCACAAACATTTGTGCTTGGCTATGAACCCTGCTTGCTGAAATACCAACATGCTAGGCAGGATGTGCCTGCTTGTGAAATACTGGCTTGCTATCATGGGTAAGACCAACAGCCTTCCAGTTGGATTTAAGTCTGCTCCACAAAAGGGAGTTCACATCTGGTACTGTAAGCCCTGGCAAAAAAACTGACTGTGCCTTGAGTCTGGAGACTTAGACCACTCAGCCATCCTGACACCTCAGGCGCACAGCCAGGCGGTGGTGGCGCACATCTTTAATCCCAGCACTCGGGAGGCAGAGTCAGGTGGATCTTTGTGAGTTCGAGGCTAGCCTGGGCTAACAAGTGAGTTCCAGGAAAGGCGCAAAGCTACACAGAGAAACCCTGTCTCAAAAAAAAAAAAAAAAAAATCCACAAAACTGACTGTGGAGATCACAGGTTCCAAGGGGGAAGTGACTTGCATGGTTTTTCCAGATGGACATGACTTCAAACTGCCTTCTAAACATGTACATTTATGTCCATAGACCACAGATATTATGAGCTTCAACTCATAGTCATAGGGAATGCTCCAGAGAACAAGTAACTGCTACCATGACATGGTGACCTATTTCTCAGCCATAGGTGAACATCTATAGTCATACCCATTAAGACTCAGGGATCATTACAGAGGAAGGGATGGGGAAAATTTAAGAGCTGGAGGAAGCGATGGAGTGTTGTACAATAGTTCATCCAGACTGAAACACTCCCATCATGAAGGGAAGCTCCTTAAGCAGGAAAGTAAACAACTCAGAAGTGCTTCAGGAAGTCCCTGAAACTGACTAGATTCACTAGGCCCCTCCCTGCCAGAGTAAGCAATGGAAGCTGAGAGTCTTTCTCAGAGGAGTGAAGCTGAGCTACAAAGACGACTTCCAGACTAGCTCACCTGTGAAGAAGACTCTGAGACTAGACCTGGAAGTGCCTGGAAGAAGCAGAAACCAACTGAGTTGCCTGGAAGAGGTTTGGACCAACTGAGGCACCTGGAAAGGACAGTCTCCAGCCTGCTGCGCTGCCTGTAGGCTGTGCAGTGTGCTCCAGGTTCCCAGGTTTTGTGAGCTGTTACCCATGCTTGGGTGAGCATTGATAATATACTTGTCTTTGAGTCATTTCAGCTCCTATAAGTAATCCCTCATCCATATTCCTGTAAGTAACATCAGTAATACTCATCAGCTCATTACATTGGACTTCAGTAGTATCTGTACTTTGGTCTGTCATGAGTTCCCTATCTGGGATAAGCAGACCTGTATGTTGGATCTCGCCAGGAAATTTTGTCACATCACATCACACACACACACACACACACACACACACACACACACACACACACACACAGAGAGAGAGAGAGAGAGAGAGAGAGAGAGAGAGAGAGAGAGAGAGAAACAGAGACAGAGACAGAGACAGAGAGACAGAGAGGGGAAAATGTGCTCACATGCACAATGTACATACACTCACTCATACACACTATACACACACTCACAATGTATATACACATTCATGTACAATGCACACTCACTATACATACACAATGCCTGTACACGCACACACAAAAATGTTTTTCCAGGAGGTTTGGTCTAACCAAGAACTGAAAACTGCCGGCAGTTGAAGGTCTAAAACTGATGGAAACAGTGTTTCAACCTGAGCTCATTAATAATGCAAGCCTTTGAAAACTTTGAGGCTTGGATCAGGTTAGACTTGAGGCTGTTACTATTGTGTCGGGTGGAGGGTGTTAGAAGGCATGGAAAAATGAGGTAGAGGGTGGGGACAATTAGGAAGCATTTTAAGTATTCAAGGAAGAACTCTGAGGGAGGCCACAGGTAAGAAGGACAGAGCAGGTGAGTTGCTGTAAGATTGCATTGGCAGATTGTCTAGGCTGATGCCTATGCCCAACTTCTGACCAAGAACCAGAGGACCAATGAGCAGGCAGGAAGTCGATGTAGCCCGTTCTAGAGCTAACTTGGCAGATCAAAAGTCTCCTGATAATTTCATCAGTGAGAGAGCCTCTGAAGGGTGGAAGGTCCAGTCTATGCTTCATCCCTGCAACCTTGCTTCTGAGAGGCTGTCGCTTGAACACAAGCCATAGGTCAAACTCTACCCAGTGCCCAGACCTGATGGGCAGGAAACTATGAGAACAAGGTCACACTCTGCAGCAGGCATCTGATTACTATCTGAAAGGCTCAAAGGAAGGACTTCGCTTTGGAGTCGGGGTGAGGAGCAGCCATCCTTGCTGGGGGGAGTGACCCGTGCTGTGGGAATTGGTGGGATGCTGAACCATGGGAACCTCTGGCTCTGCTCGAATGCCTGACAGGCTTGCTAAACTCTCCTTCCATTTGTGCAAGGATGGTTAAGCCCATATAACATTCCTGGACAGCGGCCTTCCTGAACACATTCATTCCTTTAGCAATTGCAAAAAAAAAAAAAAAAAAAAGTCTTTATATTCTTTAAGATAATCATCCATATGGGAGTCTTAGATTTTTTTGATAAAAATCTTTTATATATTTACAGCCATTATTGAAGTATTGATTGTTGGCAGGACATTTCAAATAATTCCTATCTTCCCTTGCTTCCTCCTAGAACACAGTTGTGCAACTGCTTAAATACTTTACTCTTGGATCGAAGCAACCGAGCACATGAATAAACAGCTTCCGGGAAGAATTTATTTTGGCTCATGGCTTCCAGGCTCTCTGCCCACAGTCTCCTTGATGCTGGGCACATGATGAGGCCATCAGGGTAGCGGGAGCATGGGCTGCTTATCTCACAGTGGCCGAGAAGGACGCAGCACTAGAAACAGAAAAGGCCCTCTGGACAAGATATAGCCCCCAAAGGACCATCCCCTGCTCACTCCAGATAGGCCCTGCTTATTGCTGGGATCTCCCAAAATAAGGCCAACGAGCATCTAGCTTGTGAGCCTGTGGGTGACATTTCATAGTCAAGCTATAGTATTCTGTCCCTCTGCCTCATATTGTCAAAAAAACATTTTTAAGTTACAGCAACAATATAATAGATGTCTGAAGGAGCTAGACAAATAGAAAATAGAGGTGTCAAAGTATATATGCTGAGTACATGTTTAATTCTAAATCTCAAGAGGCAGGGTTTGGAGCTATATTCACTCTCCTTCAATACAAACAGCATTAAAGAACAAATGAAGTGCTTGCACATAGTCAGGAGACCACAGGCTGCTGCATTTCTCCTTGAGAGTAATAATGCTGACCATGCTAATTGTTTATACTATTGAATCCTCTCTGTAGCCCGGTGTAGTTAAAAACAAACAAGGCCTACCATTCTCTCCAAGGTTGCAAGGGCAAACTGAGACATGATTCTGCTCAAGTTCACTCCGGGAACCAATGTGGTGTTTTTTTTAGCTTCCTTACAGAGCACAGGGTAGGAGGAGATGAAGAGTATAAGTCCAACTTCCCCAACAGGCCACATCTGGAAAGCCTTTATCCAGCAGGGGTGAGGGCCTTCCCTAAGCAGAGTAGATGAAGCCGCACCCCTACCTCCACATAAGCTTCCTCTAGTCTCCCCTGACCTATACACTCTAGCCTCTCCCTTGGGCCATATGCATGCAAGGGAAGATTGTATACAAAACCTGGCAGAGAAAGGCTAGATACTCAAACGAGGTTCTCTTGACCCTCCCCACTCCTTCAGGAGGGTGTATAACCCCTAACAAACCCAGATGGGACAATTCTTTTTGCTCCAGGGGCCAGTGTAGTAGAACTCCACAAGGTGGTGGTTGCTTGGCTGGAAGGAGGGTCAGGCAGGGTTCCTGGTGAACTGGATGTTATTATTATTCTGCTTGCATAGAAGGAAGCAGCCAAGGCACGGGGAGGTTTATTGACTGATCCAGAATCCCAGGAGAGCAACACAGAGCTTCTATCTTCAGCAAAATATGAGGAAAGATCCTGGTGGGCGCTGCTTTTATCAGGTGAGGGCAATGTAGGCTTTTTCTCTTACTGCTTTACCTTTGAAATAGAAGAGTGACTTTTCTCTCCAAATAAAAGCTGCTGGAATATTATTATTATAATGCCTGACTCTGTCTTAAAAGTTTAATGTAGCATCTTAATTAAACAATGTATTTGGAAAATAGTGTTTTGGGGAAAATGTAATACAGATAATTTTGCATCAGGCAAGGAAAAAAGGTGCTATTTTAAATATTCAGTTTTGAGGGTGATACACTTTATTTTTCCTTCAAATTCCTCTTTATTCTTTTAAATTGACTCAAAATGTTATCTATTCACCATAAACATATTTCAGAGGAGGCAAGATTCTGGGCGCAGGTCGAGGGGAGGGCACCCTATGACCACAGTGTGGGTCTGCAGGTTCCTTCTTTGTCCCAAGGCCGTGGGAGGAATGGTGCTTGTGTGGCTCTCCCCAAGAAGCAGGGCCAAATCCTCTTGAATTGCGACTCTCTGGAGAGCTATGTGTCTTTTCTCTGCCACTCCAGGTCTTGAACTGGATTTGGGGATCTCCCGAGGCTACTAGGTGGAGAGGAATTGCCCACACTAGAGGCAGAGCACTGAGTTATTTCCCCCTGCCTGCTGAGAACAGCACACAAAGGTGCTTTCTCTGGAAACCAGAATGGACTGTTGCCTGGTACGTGTCTCCTTAAAGAGGCTCCAGAAAACAGGGGGCCTTTCAGGAGCCTTGAAGGCTGGCATTTGGGTGTGTGTTGTCACAGAGAGCTTCAGTGAAGGATTTTAAAAATCTGGCTCTTAGCTGGCTTTAGGGAACCTGTTCCCCATGCTGGATTACCTCGACCAGCCTTGATGCAGGGGGAGGAGCGTGGTCCTGCCTCAAATGGATGTTCCATGCTTTGTTCAAGACCATGGTAGGCCTTTCTGCATGGAGACAGAGTGGAGTGGATGGGGAGAGGGGTAGATGGAAGGCTGGGGGGTGGGGAGAGGGGCGAGAAGAGGAAGGGAGGGGAAACTGGTCAGTATGTAAAATAAGTGAAAAAATGTTAATTAAAAAAATTAAACAGTGCTTGAAAAAAATGTTAGGGGGAGTTGTACATGTCCAGGAGGAGTTAGAGAGGGCTGTGGTGTGTGAATAGGATCTCAGTACATTGAAATTACCAAAGAATAAAAAACGAACAACCAAACAACAGCCACAACACCTCTTGTCCCTGTTGTTATGCATTTGGGTAGAGGCAGAATGGAATTTCTGGTCATATCAGACTGTCCAGTCTGTGTACTAAGTCCACTTTTGCCAGGTGACACTGTGGCGCATCATGTCACCTCATTTGGTTTTAATTTCCTCACCTGTAAAATGAGAATTGTGGTAACATCTACCTCATGGCTCTTGAGAAGATGTTAATTGTCCTGGTGTAGCTCAGTGTTAGCAGCTAGAAATAGTAATAGTAATAATAATAATAATATTAATAATAATAAATATTAACTGTAGGCAGAGAGCAAGTTTGAAAGCATCTGAAATTAAGATATCATTAGTTAATGTGTAGTTGTAACTCGGTGGGCTGTAACAGGCTGTAAATTAGTACATGTTATGAATCCTTAGTCCTATTATATGGACTAAGCGAGCTGTATTTCACAATGCTGCCTGTGTCCATTTTTTCTATTTGAGGCATTTAAGAAACACAAGGAAAATATTGGATCTAATCATTTTCCATCATGATCCATCCATATTTTTAGTGTCCCGGAGCCTCAGGAGATAGTCGGTTGGGGTCACTGACCATTTACAAACAGTTTTGAGTTCTTTGCTATTGTCACGAGGCTTGTCTGAGTTATGTGCTGTGTGCAGAGTGAGCCAAGAATATTTACTTCTTAGTTTGGGTAACAGTCTTGGTGTTATTAAGCAGTTTTTCTTACATAAAAATGGAGCAGAAAACCTGTTGTTCCTGTAGACACTTCCATGGTTCCCCAGCCCTTACCATCTTAAGGTACAGAATACCTGTTAAAATTGATGAACCATTATTAATACGTTATTTTCAAGTAAATCTACAACCTATTCATATCTCTGTAGTTTATAGCTAATGTCCTGTTGCTGTCCCAGGATTCAGAGCACCACACTATGTTTAGAAATCTTGCCTCCTTAGGCTCCTGTGAGCTGGCATGTTCTCAGAACTTACCCTGTATTCTCCCTTAATTCCTCCACCCCACCACAAATCCCTTCTTTCCAAGTCTTCCTACTATTACTTTTCCCCACGTCATTTTATTTATGCATAGTCTCTTGCCTGAGTGGGAGTAACATACCCGTAGCTACACTGAGGAATAGGACTCAACCCTCCATCTGCAAACTTTAACTGTCAATCACTCCTCTCAGAGAAGTAAGGCCTTATGAGCCCCTCCCCATCCCTGATGGAATATGGATGGGTTCAGTCTTGTGTAGGTCTGATGCAGGCACTCACTGCTGCTGTACCTTCATGGATGGATGCCAACACCATGCCATTTCCCTTCCTATCCTTCAGCTCTTCTGTTCGTTCCTCTCTTCTGTGATATTCTCTGAGGCTTGGGTAGGTGAAGTAATGCAGATGTCCTGTTTAGGAACGATCACTCAGCGGTCGCTTGTTCTCAGCACAATAACCAGCTCTTAATCTCTGCATACATCTAGGGTAGAAGCATATTAAAAGGGGAATTTGACACTATGTCCATTTAGCCAAACAACAGTAGCACATCTCCTTCTATGGCCTGTGAATTCCCCAGTCATGGGCACTGACCATGTTTACAGTTCTAGGTACTTTCCTCCTATGGATTTGGCCTAAAATCCAATCAGAAAGAAGTTGGTTACCCCATGGCAGCCATACCACTGTTACCTGACAGTTTGGTATTGTGGTATACAAATTCACAGCTGGATAAGACCATTGATTCTTTCCCCATTCCCAAGCCCATATAGCATCTTCTGGAACTGTGGAAGCTAGTCCACAGGGAGGAAGCTTCCAGCTCAGTTCCAAGTTGATTCTTCTGTATCTTCCAATGAAAATATGTGGTATCTTCAGCAATAGGGTAATACCATCTAGTTCCACTGAATGTCAAAAATGTTTGTTGGGTGGGGAGGAGGGGATTCTGAGGCCTCTATGACCAGCAACTCATAAGAAGGTATCTTACACTTGGCCCTGGGATTTCTGTTTAATAACCCATGGCTTTGAGTCCATTTACATGATTTATCACATTTGTTGATTTGTGTAGGTTGAACTATCCATGCATGTGTGGGATGCATGTGTGGGATAAAGCCAACTTGGGGATAGTGAATGATGCTTTTAATGTGTTCCTGTATTTAGTTTGCAGGTGTTTGGGAGTTTTTTGCATTTATGTTCATTAGAAATACTGTCTATGGTTTTCTTCTTTTTTGTGTGTGAATGTGTCTTGATCTGGTTTTATTAGAGCAATGCTGGCTTTATAACTGGAGTTTGGAAGTGTTTTTTTCTTTTTCTGTTTTATAGTAGATAATTTGAGAAGGATAGGCTTTAGTTCTTTGAAGATCTGGTAGAACCCTTCTGTGAAGCTGTGAATCCATCTGGCTTTTTTTTTTTTTTTAAGTTGGATGGTCTTTTTTTTTATTGCTTCTCCTCCATCCCTCTTTTAATGGCTTCAATATAATTACTATTCACAGGTCTATTTAAATTATTGATCTCATCTTGTTTTAACATTAGTGGTTCAGATACATCTATAAGTTGACCCATTCTTTTAGACGTGCCAATTTAGTGGAATGTAAGAGTTTGCCCTTATTATTTTCTGAATTTATTTGAGATCTGTTGTGATGTCTTCTTTTTCATCTCTAATTTTGTTAGTTTTGGCCTTCTCTTTCTTTTGGTTCATTTGGCTAAGGGTTTGTCAACCTTATTTACCTTTTCCAAAAACCAAACTCTGCTTTGTTGATCCTTGGAATTTTTGTTTTTGGTGGTGGTTGTTTGCATTTCATTGATCCCCTAAGTTTTATTTCTTCCTATCTATAGTATTGCATCTGATTTGTTCTTGCTTTTCCAAATTCTTAACATCCATCATTAGTTTGTTTGTTTGTTTATTTATTTATTTATTTATTTATTTATTTATTTGAGTTCTTACCAATTTTCTTTAAGCTTTTCCCTCTTAGGAGTGCCTCCATTATATCACAGAATTTTTCACACATCATGTTTTCATTTTATTAAATTCCAGAAATTTTTTCTTTCTTGATTTCCTCGATGTCCTATTCATCATTCAAATAATAAATATTTATTCCCTGTGAGTCTCTATAACTTTATATAGTGTTTTTGCTGTTGATTTCAAGATTGATTTCATTGTTGTCAAATATAAGACAAGAAATTATTTCAATTTTCTTTTAATTGTTGAGATTTTCTTTGTCCCAATTAATGATCTATTTTCAAGATATGTCCATCAGATCCCAAGAAGAAAGTATATTTTGGAGTGTTTAAATGGAGCATTCTACTGATACTCTCCCATGTCCAATTGATCTCTGATGTTATTTAACTCTGGTGCTTCTCTGCCTATTTTCTGCCTGTATGACCTGTCCATTTGTGAAAGTGGGGCATGGAAGACATCTCATAGTAGTGTGTTGAGTCTAATCTGTGGCTGTATGTCTAGTAGTATTTGTTGTATGAAATTGGGTGTACCTGGGTTTGGCATGTGAATGTGTTGATTGAAATGTCCTTTAGGTAGATTGTTGCCTTGGTCAATATTAAACTATCCTTGTCACTTTTAATTAGTTTTGCCTTGAAACTTTGACTGTTTTGAGACATGCTTATTTGGATAGACTGTCTTTTTGGTGTACTTTGACTAATATTTTTCTTCTGATTTATGGAGGTTGTAGGTTTAAGGCAGATTACAAAGTTAAAGTATCATTGGTCCCTCCTCTGAGCATGGCATATGGATCATGGATGGTCTCCATCACCTGGCTGGGTAGGGCTTGTTTCAATCTTCTACAGTAGCCTTGACTCCTTTCTCCTCCTTTCCTTTCTATGTTGTCTTCTCAGGAAGTAAATGTGTGCATTCCACATTAAAAAGTGGAGAGTGCTGCTACTGCCTCCTCCTCCTCCTCCTCCTCCTCCTCCTCCTCCCCTTTCTCCTCCCCCCTCCTCCTCTTCTAATGTGGAATTTTTGCATAAATGTCATTGTTTTGCATGGGAGATTTGCCCCCTCCACTTGTTATTATTCAGTCACATGGACTCTGGGGGTATTTCATTTATATTTTGAATTATAATTCAATATGACTATTATGTTGTGGCCCAAACTGTTCTGCTCTATGCTCCTCTGTAAGGAGCCAAAGAAGCCATGAATGAATGAAGTCCCAAACAAATTGCTTTGTGGACATGAGCACTGCAGTGTTGAGAACTCAAAAGCCTCCGATCCATGGCTCAAGCTCTTTCCCCATCTGGGCCAGGCTCAAGAGGGGGCAAAACTCTCTGCAGGAGTCCAAGTCTGAGTGTTATGAATGATGATCAGTGTGTGCAAAAGCAAGCAGCTGCAGCTTCCTCCTTTAGGATGTTCAAAGCCTGAGACTATGCACACACAGAAAACTCCTAAAGAGACTAGCTCACCCCTCCCTCTGTACTTTATTTAATAACCATTCTGAGGTTCCCAGTTGTGGTGGTAGTAGACCCACCCCTGATCCCAGCTTTCATGCAAGTGTGTCTGTGTGTCTGTCCTTTCTTTCTTCCCTTACCAGCCCTAGCCAAAGTTCCAGGCCCCAAGCCATGTGGGTCATGACACCCCTGTGTCCTTTCAACATATCTTTTCTTTTTCAATTTTTCAATTCATTATTTTCTAAGACTACAAGATGCTCTGAGTTGATCCTCTGTAGACTCTGCCCTAGTCATAGAATTAATCGTTTCTCTAAGGAGACTAAATTGAAGAATGATGTTTAAAAAAAAAAATAAGAACTCATATAAATGTGTTCATTGTAACTAGAATGCCCCCCCCTCCGTTTTAGGGCCTTTCAGTTTAGAAAGCAAAGAAATGTGTATATGTGCATCCTCACTTGTGTGTCTGCATGGATTTATAGTCATATGCATAGCTGTTGGTAATCATGTCATGCTAACCTTACTATCAGCTGTTTCCAGGTCCAATCCATTACTGCACTTCTGTGCCACGCCAGTCTCCCTTTGCTAACTACCAACCTGTAAATTCCCATCCCAATGGTAAAATTAATGTTTAGTTTTATTCCCCAGTAACATTTATTGGACCTCCCAGCACTATGAAAGCTAGCCAGTAGAGATGATGCTTTCAGGTTGGTGCCACCTTGGTTTTGCTGTGTTCTCCACTCAAGTATGTGCTACCTTCAACAGTAAGGTCATAACATCAAGTTCTGGAGACTAAGCAAGAGCACTAGCCCATAGTAGCTCCTTCACAGCACAAGGGTTTTGTTTTGGTGACCTAAGGTTTCTATGACAGGCATTACACTCTCCCATTATAGGGTAACTCCACTAGGAAACTTGTGCTGTGTTTGTTGTTTTGTTTTGCTTATGTTGACTTGAGTCAAACTAGAGTCATCTGGGAGGAGGGAATCTGAAATGAGAAAAATGCCTCTATCAAATTGGCCTGCAAGCAAGTTCTATGGGACATTTTCTTGGTTAATGATTGATGTGGAAGGAGCCACCCCACTGTGGGTAGTGTCCCCTCTGGGAAAGAGGTTCTGGGTTGGATAAAAATTACACTGACCAAGCCAGGAGGCACAAGCCAGTAAACACCATTCGTCGCTAGTTTCTGCTTTGGTTCCTGCCCCGTGACTTTTTTCTATGATAGATTGTAACCTGTATGCCAAATAAACTCTTGACTCCCCAAGTTGCTTTTGGTCATGAAATTTATCATGGCAATAGAAAGAAAACTAATACAAAACTAAAAAAGGCTTCTGTATGGCATAGGACACCATGATTGGAGTAAAGAGGCAGTCCATGGAAGCAGAAAAATGTATAGCAGCTATATACACCTGACAGAGGACTAGTGTTCAGAATATACAAAGAACTAAAAAACAACACACCAAGAAACCCAACAGCCCAATTAAAACATAGGGAATGGAACTAAAAAACTTTCTCAAAAGAAGAAATACAAGTGGCTGAGAAATATAAATGTTCAACATCTTTAGTCATCAAGGAAATGAACATGAAAACTGTGTTGGGATTTCATCTTACCCAGTCAGAATGTCTCGTATGGCCCCCATGCCTCGAATCTTAGCATTTGAGAGGTAGGCACATCTCCCTTAGTAGGTCAGCCTGGTCTACATAGTGAGTTCCAACATAGTCAGATGCTGTCTCAAAAAGCTAAAACAATAAAGACAAAACAAAACAAAAACAAATGAGAGGAAGAAGTACTGGCATGAATTTGGGGCAAGGGGGACACTTATTCATTGTTGGTTGAAAATAAAAATTGGCACAGCAACTGTGGAAATCACTGTTGAGGTTCCTCAAAAAACTAAAAAGGTTTTTGTTTGTTTGTTTGTTTGTTTGTTTTTGTTTTAGATCTACCATATGATCCAGCTACTGCTCTTGCACATATACCCAAAGGATTCTATATCCTACTACACAGATACTTCTGTGTTCACCGCTGTTCTATTCACAATCAATGGGAAATGGACACAACCTAGATGTCTATCAACTGATGAATGGATAATAAAAATGTGCTATATTTACACAATGAAATACTGTTCAGAGAGCTATTATGAAAAATGAAATCATGAAATTTAAAGGTAAAGCTGGAAATAATCATTCTTAGACAACTCAAATTCCAAATGTTGTATTTCTTTTCTCTTATATGGGTGTTGGGCTTTAAATCTTTAGATGTGTGTATGTTTAAATTGAGATTCCTTCAGAAGTCAGGAAACTAGTAGGGTCCAGGATATGGTTGGAGATTCTCATGAGTGAGGAAGTAGGCACTAGGATGCTGCTGGTGGAGGTCACCAATGGCCATTGGCTGGTGTGGGGAGCTGAGGCCCTGTAGGAGCTGTCAGAACACCTGGTAGTTGGGAGTCCCACAGTAGCCCTGTCAAGTCGACCCCACCAGAACTAGCTGTAGGCAGACTTTTCTTTCTTGCCCGCCTGTTCCCAAATAACTGACATGGAGACTTAATATAAATTATAAATGCTCAGCCAATAGCTCAGGCTTATTACTAACTCTTACAACTTAAATTAGCCTATTTCTATTAATCTATGTATTGCCGAGTGGCTCATGGCTTACCTGTCCTCCAACATGTCTTGTTCCCTCTGTGTCTCTTGAGGACCTCTCAGACTCTGCCCTTCTTCCATGAATTCTCCAAGTCTGGCTCTCCTGCCCAGTCTGTTCCTGCCCAGCTAAAGGCCAGTCAGTTCTTTATTATCCAATGAGAGTAATAGATATTCATGGGGTACAGAAGGATTATTCCATAGCAACTAGCCCCTGGGCCTCCCACTTCTGTTCCCAAAGAAGTCCAGCTCCTGGCAGAGATAGGCATCCATGACCCTAGTTAGCAGCCCAAGCCTGGAATCCTGAAACCATGATTTGACCCTCAGCATAGCCATATCTTAATGGAATGGCAGAAGTCATAAAGCCAGCACAGCTGTTTGACAAAGATCTAGCAAAGCTGAGCCACATGATGGCTGCCATGCCACCTTTGGTTTTCACCTCCACCTGTTACATACTTGGTGCACTTTTAATATTTGTACAATTTGGGCATATTGGATTGATGGAAAATTCCTTATGAATCATTTATACCTTCTCCCAGGAATATTGCTTCTAAGCTTCTGCAGGAAAGTCCTGAACATACTATTCCCCCACTTTTAGGGAGAGATTCTTATCTAATTGAAGGTCTTCCTTACGCCTTGGAGGTTGTGACACATAAAGAAGCCAGAGGTCTTTTCATGAGGCTATGAGACATTCTTGAAAAAAATCTGTCCCTTTACTTACACAGGAACAAGATATTCAAAACAAAGTAAACTTAAAAATGTCAATAAGATTTGGTGGGCTAGAGGAGTTGGCCACAGTTCAGATTCCAAGCCTTTTCCCACTGGACACTCAGACAATTATGTGGCATATACCTCTGCCCTACACAGAGACATATTGATGAACAAAGTACAGAGTGGAAACATGATAAAAGAATGAGATATCATGACCTCCCTTTCTTTTCTCTCTTTTTTATTTATTTTTATTTATTTATTTATTTATTTATTTGTTTGTTTGTTTGTTTATTTCGAGACAGGGTTTCTCTGTGTAGTTTGGATGCCTGTCCTGGATCTCCCTCTGTAGACCAGGCTGTTAACTCTGATAACACTGTTCTGTTATAGTTTATTAAAGATGACTAGAAGATGAGCAAAAGGAAGTGAAACACATGTCCAAAAACAAAAACAATATGATCTATGTTTTGGAACATCATGAATGTATCCCTGCTTACTAAATTCTGTATAAATAAAGAAGCATTCTGGCTGCTAGTCAGTCAGGCTGCAAGATTCTCCCGACCACCATGGCCTGGCTTACTTCCTTCTCCCGCCAACTCCTCACATCTGCTGGGACCTGTCCCACTGGGGATGACTCCTGTGTGCTTTCTCTCTGTCCATCTCTCCTCAAATGAAACTAAGAAGCATCTCATGTCTGATTCCTCCATCGATGCTCTTGCATCCACCCATCTTCAAACCCTGTCATCCCCTGGAGCTGGACTCTGGCAGGCCCTGGTATTGTTCAAACACCAACGAGAGCAGTTTCCGGGAGTAGAGCACTTTGGCAGCTGAGGCCCATGAGACCCTGTGTCTGAGGCTCCTGGAGAAGATTCTCTCTTCTCTCTGCTGCTGGATAGGAAGGTAGACTATACCTCCCTGCAATTGGCCAGCCTGTTGTGAGCACTGGAGACCCAGGGGGATGTGACTGTGGCAAGATCCCCCCTGGGTGGTCACCTCAGCTCCACGTGGAGGTTTGTGCTCTCCTGCCCTGTCTGCGGTTAGTTCTGAATCCAGGGTTTTGAACACTATATCCTTTCTATTTTGTTTTATTTTTCTGTGTTTTGTAGTTCTGTTTCCAAACTGTGAGCATGTTGACGGTAGAGACAGCTCTTGTTTGGCTTTTTGGTTCTCTACAGGGCTTAGGTCCCAGAGGTTCTCAATACATTTATTGATAAAAGAGAGAGGTGGGGGGGGATAGAATGCAGGTGATATGAAGGGGGATGGGGAAGAGTGGAGCAAGAGAGGCTAAGGATGGGAGGGCATGGTAGAGGAAGGAATATAGAGAGGGAAAATGAGCACTAAAAACCCTTGAAAAAGCTACATAGGAACCTATGAGTGTAAAGCTTCTTAAAATACACATATGCATTTACATCACATACAAATCTAAAGAGGTTGCTTCATCTTTACCACGGTTATATTCTCTTCTCATAGGCTTCCTTTTCTCCTAAGATTCTTCAACTTCCTAATGTATTTTCATGGATTTGTCACTGTGCAGCCCAAGCTGGCCCTGAAACTGTGACTCTTCTAACTCAGTCCTCTGAGCACTGGGGTTACCTTCACCATGAAACCATGACACAAAATCAGCTCCTCCCTTAAAGTGATTTGTGTTGGGTACGTAGCCATAGAAATGAGAAGTGAGGAACTGAAAATTCTTTGTCTTGCAATTGGTTCCATGTTAACATTTTTTTCATGAATGTGTGTGCGTGTGTGTGTGTGTGTGTGTGTGTGTGTGTGTGTGTGTGTGTCTATTAACTCATCACCACATCAGTCTCCCATCCCACCTTCTCATTTCTCCACACTGTGCCTGGATGCACCACTACTCAACATAGACTACAGAAGTACTGTCTGAGGACACAGCACAGAGAAGCCTGTGTAGAAACCCGGATGAGCCCCGCTGGAAACTGAGTCTGTTAGAGCCTGGATCTTGGATTTAAAGTCTGCAGAATTGTGAGATGGCTAACTGCATATATTTAAGCCGGCTACTCATGGTTACTTTGTGCCGAGCAGTTATTCACTTAATATCTACCATCTTGTCAGCATTTTCTACTTGTTCCTTTAGCAAGTCTTGCCCTCTCTTTATGTTTCCATTCCCTGGTTTAATAGAACATGCGATAGGATCCCATTTTCCTCCTTCTCTCGGTTTGTTAACTATACTGATTTTTGAGCTTTTGAAGAGATTTTCCTTTTTCTATTCTTTCACAGACACTAGCCCCTTCTTTTGAGAAATCAAAATCCTGACCTATACAATTTTTTTTCTCTCTGAAGAACTTCTAACATTTCTCGTAGGGATGCCGTACTGCCAATGAATGCCTTCATATTCTGTTCAACAGAGTTTTTTTTTTTCATTTAGAAAGAAAAATTGCTGGATATAAAACCCCAGGTTATTGAGCTGCACTGAAGTACTTTGAAAGTCTTGCTCTAGTTTCTTCCTGCCTACCTGGTTTCTGCAAAGCAGTCTATACAATTCTCATTCTTATTTCTACATAGGTCTGGCTCCTAGGACCTTTCTCTTGGCTTCTTCATTTTGTTTTCATTTTATTTTAGCTTATTTAGTTGGAGTATGATATGGCTACATTGATTAATGCCTAAGAGTTTATAAGTTGTTATTTACCCTCTTTAATCAACTCCTAAGTGTTTCTTTATTCCTTACTTTTAAGGTCAGAGACTAGGTCCGAGCAGCTGTAAGATGACAGACTTGGCCACCCCTCTCAATGGGCCACTTACAGAAATAAGTCAAAGTGAAAAGCAGAGAAAAAGGAAATGTATTCGGTGTGGCTAGAGTCCAGTGGTGCACCCAATCTTCCAACTTGGAAGTCCATTTTGGAGGTCCTAACATGAGGTTTAGGTTTTAAAAAGAGCGTAAGAAGTATGTAGAGCTTAGAAGTCTTGGTCATTGTCTATGCGCCTGGCTCCAGATCTTCCCTCCAAGTTGTCCTCACTGTGAAATCTCTTTCCAGAAGGTATGGTTCCCCTCTTGCTGGCAATAGACTCTCAACCCTTCCCTTCAGCCTACATGAAATTCCTGGGGGAATTCCACTTCCTTTGGGCCTATTGTCTCTGCAGTCTGGTAGCCAAAGTGAGGAGTGATATCTCTTTAGAATATCTTTGCTCCTGACAGGATGGGTATGTGTAATCAATTTTGAAAATCTCAGAAGCTACTAATTTCAAAGTTCCTTATTTCCTGTTCTTTTCTCCTTTTTATACTACAAATACATAAATGCTTCAGCTTTTGAAATTGCTCACTGTTTATTTTTGAAAGACTTTTTAAAAACTTTATACTCACTCTTTTTCCTCTTCATATTTCAGTTTTCACCCCATGTTCCAGTCCATTAATTCATTTCTTTCTAAGTCCAATGAAAACCTTTTCATTTATTTTTAACATTTGTCTATTTGTTGTTGTTGTTGGTGGTGAGTGAGTGTGTGTACACATGCCACAGGTGCACAAGGAGAGGTCAAAGGTCAACTTGAAGGAGTCAGTTCTATACTTGCATCACATGAGTCCCAGCACTTTGTGCTCTGGTCATCAGGCTTGGTAGAAAGTACCTCAGCCATCTTGTTGGCCCCTTGTCCTTCTTTGCTGCTGTGGTGTCTTCAATTCCATTTGCTGTTTATTTTTTATTAACGTGTCTCTCTTCCCTGCTTACAGAACCCATCCACTCTTCTACGATGCCTACTTTTTTATCAGAGACCTTAATGCCCTAGTCATGTTGCTTAAATTCCTTATCTCTGAATTCCAAAATTGATATCTCTGATGATTTTACTTGCTTTGTGTCCTTATATTGGCTTGTTGTCGCCTTTTAACAGGCCTTATGGTGTTTTGTCAATTTTGGACATAGGTGGCATAATAGAGAGGGAGGAAAATGGGCTTTTACTGTAAAGTTTTATGCTATTCTTGCTGAGCGTTGGGCTCTGTTTAATGTTGATCACAGCTGTGGGTGCCACTGGAGGCCTTGGTTTTATGCAGCCCCTGTTGTCTGGGTGTTTCCCAAAGAACTGCTCCTCATATGGAACCTTCATTTTGCAGCTATTTCAAATAAAATCCTCTGTATTATGCCAGGGCCTATTGAGGTGGGGTCAGAGAAGCAGCCTGTGAATTTATGAAGAGACCTTCTTAAGCAATTGGTTTTAGATACTTATTTTATCGGCAGATGTGTGTTTCTCCTTCAAGTTTGTGTGTACATCAGATGGTGTTGGATCTGCTGGAAGAGACGGTTATGAGCTACCATGCAGGTGCTGGGAACTGAATTTAGGTGCTCTTAACTGCTGAGCCATGTCTCCAGTGCCCAAACCCACAGCTTTAGTAGGCCTGTGGGACTGTAAGTCTCCCAAGTACTTCTTCATTTGTGCTTTCTCTGTATGCATGGGTTAGGAAGACTGCGTAGGAAATGAATTGGATGACTGCCTTCTTCTGGGGAGGGACAAGGATCTGGAAAAGCTGTCTGAGAGAAGAGGCTTCTGTTGTCAAGAATGGGCTTTTTTTAAACCCTAAAATAATTCATATTTTTCCTCCGGCTGCTGGAAATAGGAATGGATTGTTTAGCTCCCTTCACTGTTCACCATGAGAACTGAGGTATTAGTGGAAATAAAACTTAAGAAAATCTGGAGCTACCTTAAGATGAGGTACTTAGCATTCAGAGTTCGGCTACCAAGTTAATTCAAGGTCAGCATCCAGGAGTTGATAAAAAATGATCCTTTAGGTGCCACCACCACTTTGGGGCTCTTGTACATCCTGTTCCAGTTACATTTCCCTCCACTGAGATCCTCTGTACTTGCTCCTAACTCTGTCTGTCCAAATTTCAGGGTGGGAGTTTGCCCCTTGATCTCAAATTCCTGATGAATCCAAGAACAGGTGTGGATTTCACCTGTTTTTTCCTTGTCTTAAAGATAAGAGTGGTTACTTCCAAGCTCTTTATTTGTACGTGCAACTAGATTTAGGGGATCAACATCCATTTGTTCATTATTACACAGTTGAATTTAATTTCGTGAATTACTGACAATAGATGGTTTACCTCTAGCTGGTTGCCTTAATGCAGCCTGCAGAAGGTCTATTAAGCTTTCTTTCTTTCTGTCCTCAACATTGCCCAACCTCCAGACTCGAAGCCATATATTAAAATCTGTTACACTGATTCCAGCATTTTGTTTGTAAAACAGGAACAATTAACACTCTGAGGAATTCCCGCAGATACTCTCTAAGAGTAATTCAAACAAATAAATGTACACCAAGCTTTGTGTTGATGAAACTGAAAACTGCTAATTTTGGTGAATTATGATCTATGGACACAGAATCCAGAGAAAAGGCCACCATGGTCTGCCTACCAGCTCTGCAGGCTTCCCTTCCCAGGATCTGAAAGTCATTCTCCCTTGTAAATATTAGTGTTTCCTTATTCCTGCTCTGCTGCTGATTTGTAGACTATGTGTGGTGTTGGTGTCTTCTGTTTCATGATTCATAGAGCTGTATGTTCTAAAGTTCACATCCTAGAGTATTGGTTCATGATGTTCAGGCTTGGGTATATAATCTGTGAATATAACTCCTTCTTGCTGTTCTGCCACTGTGTTGTGCAATAATTTCCTTTCAATTCATAAACTCCATCTTGAAGGGAGATGTCTCCGGAAGTAAACAACTCATAAATCTCAGGAAGTTCCTAAAGCTGAGAAGATTTACCAGATCCCCAACCTAAGTTTCATAAACAGTAAGAACTGTTTATCTTTTCTTTGTACCTTGCCAACTGTATGAAACAATCAGCCAGATGCTTCATCTCACCTCTTTTGTCTTAGTTAGGGTTTCTATTGCTGTGAAGAAGACACCATGGCCATAGCAACTTTTATAAAGAAAACATTTAATTGGGACTGGTGTACAGTTTTGGAGGTTTAGTCCATTATCATCATGGTAGGAAACATGGCAGTCTGCAGGCAGGCATGGTACTGGAGAAGGAGGTGAGTGTCCTACATCTTTCATCTGCAGGCATCAGGAAGTGGTCTGAAACACTGGGCATGGCTTGAGCATATATGAGACCTCAAAGTCCGCCCCCACAGTGACACACTTTCTCCAACAAGGCCATATATACTCCAGTCAAACAAACCTCCTAATAGTGCCATTCCCTATGAGTTTGTGGAGGCAATTACATTCAAACTACTACACCTTTTCTTTCTAAATCAGAGGTTATTGCAGAGGCTACATGTCTTTTTCCCATTTTTATTACTCCCTTACTAAAGCAAGTTCTTTTGGGGAAGACACTTAAGCCTCCCCTCAGTTGCATGCCTTGTTGTCTACAAAAAAAAAAAAAAAGCATGTGAGAGACACAATAGCCTGCTTTTGCTTCTGACCCATACATGTTACTTTTAGAGATTGCAGTGTATTCTGTAATCCAGTAGCTCCATGGGGTTATCCTCATACTCATGAGGCATGTTCCCAATGACAGCTAGTGGACAATAGCCACTAAGGGTTTCCCTCCAAGGACTCTCCACTCAGATAGCTTGGACTTAGTCGCATATCCTGCCACATTTCAGGGATCAAGCAACCACCACTACCACAAGGAGACACTGTCACAGACCACATGCAGAAAGGTGGTATAACAGGCTCCCTTCTGCACTTGTCCCACCCTCACATGAATCTGCCTCAGTTGCTTGCCTCAGTACTCATTCCAGGAGCCATACAACCACATCTACCCAACTCATCTTCAGCTCTGTTGATCTCTGATCAGGCAACAGTTGTATTGTGTGACTTTCCCTGGGGGGATGTGAACAAGCATCTACTCACCCAAACAGGATAATGGCAGGCCAATATTTGATCATAATGCTGCCAAAGTCCAACTTGGTGAACCAGCACATGTACTGGGGATATTTACAAGAATATGGGTTAAGAGTTGCTTATAGGCACATTTATGACTCCAAGTCAGCTTCATGGCTGAAAAGTCTACCCTAGCCTACGTGACAACCATGAAATTACTTCCCTGGAGCTCTCTGCCTGACTTGCCCTCAGGTATGACCTCTAGTACGAAGAAAGGGAAAATCCATGATTCAACTTACAAAAAGAAACCCTAACAATGGCCTAGTTTTTTTTTTTTTTTTTAAATTATAGTAATCAGGGACAGCAACTGAACTTCATGAAATGGGGGAAAACAAATTTCAAACAGGCAATAAGAAAAACCTGTCATAGACCAGCTCATGAGACTATGGGACCAGAGGGTATATTGGACGGTGGGAGTTCTGTGAAGGCAGAGAAGCTGAGTCATGTAACTGTCCATCTCTCTTTGAGACAAAGACTGGTTGATGCTAAGCAATACAAGGGAAATTAGTCTTGGATGAACTAGCTCATGTGGGGCTTGTGTATTGGCCTCTGAGGTCCCCATGAGAATAAAAACCTGCAAGATAACAGAAGGACAAGTGTTTCACAGGGAATTAAGGATGAAAGAGGCTGTGTTTTCCACCCAATGCACTGAGCCACATGGAAACACGTTCACAGGACAGTACGGAAGGAAGCTGATTTCAAGGCTATCTGGGATGGGTGTGAGGCTTTCGTGGCTTTGCTGAGCTCTGTGGTGAGCCATAGTCTTTCTGAAGTAAATAAGCTTGGGAGGATCTGAATGATCTTGGCGGGTCTGAATGACCTTGGTGGGTCTGAATGACCTTGACTCTATGTAAGTGGGGCTCTTAAAATGCAAAAGCAATCAGAACGAAATATACAGAGCAGTTTCTCCAAAGCAAGCAAATGGGCAAAGTTTGTATCAAGCTTGGAGTTCCTAGAGAAAAAAAAAGTCAACAGAAAATGGCATGCTGTATATCTAGTTAGCATTTGGAAGGCTTTGAAGCCTGAGAGCAACAGTTTACAGAAGGTAAGTCTTAACTCAGGGGTTGGCAGGCATCACCCCCTAGAGTTTTCAGGGTATACTTTCCCCCTACCAAAAAAAAGTATTCTAAGGGTGGAAGTTGTTCATCCATCCCAGGATCTTGTTAACAACCAGGCAGAGCCGGGCGGTGGTGGTGCATGCCTTTAATCCCAGCACTTGGGAGGCAGAGCCAGGCAGATCTCTGTGAGTTCGAGGCCAGCCTGGGCTACCAAGTGAGTTCCAGGAAAGGCGCAAAGCTACACACAGAAACCCTGTCTCGAAAAAAACCAAACACACACACACACACACACACACACACACACACACACACACACACACCAACCAGGTGGAGCCAATGGACAGGGAAATTGGAGTAGGCCTGGCAGAATGTCGCTCTTAGTTGTGAGCCAGGCTGAGCAGCACTAGTCCTACTGAGACCATCATCAAGGGTGGGAAGAGACACAATGGCCCTGCAACATTCGCAGTCCCTTCAGGATGAAGGAGGCTGGGTGGCTCATGGAAAATATCTGAGGTTCATGGAAGACTCAATGGTGTCTTCCACCCGTGTTGCTGTACCCAACTCTTTTTGACTAAACAATTGACAGAAATAGCGAAATCTCCTCATACGATATTGGATCTGGTGGATATCTGTTTAGTATCCCCTTATCCATTCAAAACCCACTGGCACTTATTTGGAATGGAAGGAGGTGGACCTCCAGAAATCCTGACCACCCTCCACAGAAACATTTCATTATTGGTTCTAACCATTGAGTGTCTTTCATATTTGTGAAAAAACATCAGGAAGATCAGTAAAGGGGGAACTTCAAGAGGCTCGACGTAGGCACCCTGTGTGAGCAGGAAAAGACTAAAGGCACTCCCAGAAACCATGATATTGTTAAGTGAAAATTCTGGTCCTGTGTGTGGGATGCTTCCCTGTGAGTTTTTAGCCTGAAAGATCCCTGGAACCCCCACACCATGAAGGTTGTCACTGTTGTTGGTTGCATGCGAGAACTAGACAATAAGTCCTGTTGCACCATGTACTTTGGCTGCAGGATATGGAGAAATCAAGCTGGGATCGAATTGGAAGCTTCCTTCTTGCTAGGTGGCTTCCATTGTTCCAGAAGGTGTCACATAGGCTGCTGGAGGAGATTTGCCATGGTTTTGCTATAGGATCCATTTGCCAGAAAAGATGGGCTCATTGATGGAATAGTGCTATAACTATTATACATGTAACCAACTGATTTCCAATTAGATTTAAGGTCCCTGCTATATGATGAAATCTGTATCTGCTACTGTAAACTGTGACAAAAGCCAGTGGCTTGGGAAGCTGAATGTGATGTGACTAAAATATTTGTGTTTATGTACATAGATCACTGTTGCTGTCAGCCCTAAGTGGTCATGGAGTGAAAATTACTTTTTAACTAGCTGTTGTACTTCAAAGACTCATAATCCATCAACTTTTAAAAACAAGTGACTACTGATATAATGAAAAATAAAACAACCAGATATCTCCATTACCCCCTCTACAGTTCAGGGAACATTGTGGAGGAGGAGATAGAAAGTGTGTAAGACCCAGGGGAAGAGGTAAAGTGTTGTGTAGCAATTTCCTCCAAACAAACATTTAATCCTGAAGAAGCCTTCTTAAGACTTAGGAAGTAAGCATCTTCTAAGTTTCAGGAAGTTCCTAAAACTAACAAGATTCACAAGACCCCCCTCCAATGTTATACAATCAATAACAACTGCTAAGGAAAAGAGCCTTTCTGATCAGTTAAGCTAACTACAAATACTTCAGGAACCTCCAAGGATACAGCTTTTATGAGTTGTCACCTAGGCTGGGGGAAAACTTCAGTGAGGGAGCTGCCTTGAGTCATCCACGCTCCTGTAAGTAAGTAATCCTTCACCCATATTCCTATAAGTTATTTCCTCAAACTCACTGGTTTTCCCAAGGTAGACTTTGGTGGAGACATTGCTTTGGCCTGTCTTTGTGGCAACAAGAGAGGAGAGTAGATCCATATCTGCATCTCTCCAGGAAAAGTTACACAAGACACTACCGTGATAATCACGATTTGTACCACTATCATGTCGTTTATATTCATTTAAATTGGAAAGCTACTTCTTTCCTTTCATTCTACCCCTGCTCTTTTCACAGCATCTCCGATATGCTAGGCCAGCTTCCAATTCCCTATGCAGTAGAGTCACCTTGAACTTCTGAACACCCCCACACACACACACACATACACAGGGATTACAGGCGTGTGCCCCCAGATCCAGTACATACCTTTCTGAGAATCAAAATCAGAGTGGTATACTTTTCAGGCAAGCACTCTATCAATGGAGCTATATCCCCAGCCCCAGAATGCCACTTATTTTAAGCAGATGGTCAAGAAGCCACTCATTAAAATTAAGCACCTATATATAGTATGTAGTTCAGAGGTACCAATCGAGTATATATAATTTTTGTGCTGTATGGAACATAAATTGAGGATGATTCATTCCTTCTAAGCTTAATTTCCCAGGATAGGTAGGATAAATACCCAATTTAGCATAGTCATCAAACTTAGCCACATGGAGCAATAAAAGCAGGAAGGAATATTTATGTTTTAGGGGAACAGGAAAGATTCCTGGAGAAGGTGACATCACACAAAGCTTTGGCGGATAGATAAGGAAAGGTGTGTATTCCTTAGAAATGGAGCCCCTGGAGCAAAGGCAGAGAGCTTGTAAGTGACCAGCGTGTGTGTGTGTGTGTGTGTGTGTGTGTGTGTGTGTGTGTGTGTGTGGTAACTCAGGGAAAACTGGCGGAAAAAGGGAAGCTAGGGAGGAAACAGGTGTTGGGTTTCAACTATCTTTGGATTAAGGACTTCTACTTTACTCTGTCATTGAATGGTGGGAGTGGGATATTGCCAGGCTCTTGAGCAGGAAGTCACATGTTATTCCTGTGACACATACTATGGCAGAAATATGAAAGGAAGACAAAAAGCAGTTGGGACTGGGGAGATGGCTTGGCAGTTGAAGCGCTTGCTGTACGAGCCGCCAGCATGGAGACCAGTGGTCAGATGCCCAGCACCTGTGGAAATGGCAGGGGGATTTGGTGGCTCACCTTCATTTCTAGCACCTGGAATGTGGAGACTGGATCCCTAGAGTTGGTTGGCCAGCTAGGCTTGCCCTATTTGTGAGCTCCAGGATCAAGTTAGGGATCCTGACTCTGTACATACAGTGGAGAAAGAGCTAGAATAACTCTTAACTTCAACCTCAGGCCCTAACACGCATGTTCCCTCTCACATGGGCCCACATGTATAAGATTGTGCATATACACATTCACAGACACCACATATACATACCTGATGTAACAAAGAGAAAGACAGTTACAGGGTTTGGCAAGCAATATCCTGTGCTGGATAATAAAAGGCTGCTCTGGGGGAGTAGCGGCGTAAGTAGAGATCAGAGGATGAGCAGCACCTTAGCATTTTTAAATGTTTCTAGTTTACTTTAGAGCAGGGGTTCTCAACCTGTGGGTCATGACCCCTTTGGGGTTGCCTATCAGACATCCTGCATATTATGCATTTACATCATGATCCATAACAGGAGCAAAATCACAGTTATGAAGTAGTGACAAAATAATTCCGTGGTTGGGTGGGACATGAGGAGCTGTGTTAAAGGGTCAAGGCATTAGGAAGGTTGAGAATCCCTGCTTTAGAGGGAAATGGATGCTGTTAAAGCTGGTTCCACTCTTGAGCCTCTCTATTAGTAGATGCTTACTGAAAATCATCAAGTATAAAAAGTTTCAACACACACGACAGTCTTCCTATCTTCAGCACTCTTCGAGACTTTTCATTTATTGAAATTTTTGCTTCACAATTTTACTCCCATAGACAATGAGCACTGACTGCTTTCATCCCCCAGCTCCCTAGCACCCCTGTCTATCCACGTCCTCCCCACAAATCTCTCTCACACATTCATGTCTGCTCAACTTGTTCTGTCTCCCAGTGAGTTCATCCAGGGTCATCTGTGTGATCTCGAGTCTGGGGCTGTCTGTTGGAGCCCTCTGGGCTCAGCACTGGTGTCTTAGTTATGGTTTCTATTGCTGTGATGAAACACCATAACCAAAAGCAAGTTGGGGAGGAGAAGGTTTATTTAGCTTATATATTCTGAGTCCCAGTCCATTGAGGGAAGCCAGGGCAGGCACTCAAACTGGGCTGGAATCTGGAGGCGGGAGCTGATGCAGAAGTCAAAGAGGAAGGTCGCTTACTGGCTTGGTCAGCCTGCCTTCCTACAGCATCCCCAGCCCAGGGGTGGCCCTACCCACACGGGATGAGCCCTCCCACATCAGTTACTAATTAAGAGAATGTCCCACAGGCTTGACCACAACCCAATCTTATAGAGGCCTTTTCTCAACTGTGGCTCCCTCCTCTCAGATGACTCTAGCTTGTGTCAAGTTGACGTAAAACTAGCCAGCACAAGTGGGTAGACAACTAAAGGCATTAATTCCCCTTCTCCTAGAATCTGTAAATAGCCAATAGTCCAGCTGTAAAGGTGAAGGCCCAGGGAGCTGCTTTCCCTTCCATGACTGAATGTTGGCAAAGTCTGTCCTGTGGCATCAATGCAGGTTAATGCAGGCGTAGTGAGTGACTGGTTGCAGTGGTTGTGTGGAGTCTCCAGACTGGCTTTTCATAGCCCTTCTCCCTGTCCTGAGGCTCTTAGATACTTCTTGCTTTCTCCTGCAGTGTCCTCTGAGACTCAGCAGGTGGTATTTATAGCTCGTTTAGGGCTGAGCCCATGATCGTTGCTTGTTCTGTGCCTTCTGGGTGGCTTTGAGCCTCCGTGTTCACAGCCATTTATTGTGAGGAGAGTGCTCTTGGATTAACCCTGAGAGTAGCTTTCATCAATGGATGTAAGTGTAGATTTGTAGAAAGCAGTTTGCTGCTAGTTCAGGTTAGTTAACAATCACTAATCTGTGCATTAGGTTTATGACCTCCCAAGACTTGGGTTTTTAGCCAGACCTCCATTGCCTTGAGCTTACAAATCCAACCAGAGGTTATTTCAATTTATTTTGTAGCTGATACATAAAGATATACTTGTTTCAGTGATTTACTGATGCATTGCATGGCACTTAACTCCACATAAACATGTCTGTCCTTCAAACATGTGCCATTTATTTATCAGGAAAACAGTCAAAACTCTTACTTGTAGCTTTCTAGTCAACCTACCTACTGTCCAGTAAAACAGCAGTGCTGTGGGATGTTCTGTATGTCCTGTGGGAGCCCATTCTCGGGTTCCTCATGGCTTTACCCAGCAGGTCCGCATAGAGGATGATTAGGACCATGGGCCTGAGTGCAGGTGTCTGAGATGGTCTGCACTTGGCTGTGCTGGGGGATGGTCTGTATGGCAAATGTGTTGCTTTGATTGGTCAATAAATAAAACCTGATTGGCCGTGGCTAGGCAGGAAGTATAGGCGGGACTAACAGAGAGGAGAAATAAAAGAACAGGAAGGCAGAAGGAGTCACTGCCAGCTGCTGCCAGGACAAGCATCATGTGAAAACACTGGCAAGCCACGAGGCAAGGTATAGATTTATGGAAATGGATTAATTTAAGCTATAAGAACAGTTAGCAAGAAGCCTGCCACAGCCATACAGTTTGTAAGCAATATAAGTCTCTGTGTTTACTTGATTGGGTCTGAGCGGCTGTGGGACTGGCGGGTGACATAGATTTGTCCTGACTGTGGGCAAGGCAGGAAAACTCTAGCTAGACAGCAGAATGCTGAAGTCTTCCCTAACTATACATACTTTCCATAAGTTTGTGGTGGCAGGGGCTGCCTGTGCTGGTGTAGCATAGAAATGATAGAAGTCTTCCGAGATTATGTTTTACCACATTTAGACCTTTAGTAAATATGCTCTAACTGGACATAAAACTGCCCATAGCTTGCCTTGTAGGCTTTCTGATGCAGTGATAGCACTCTAACTGACCATCTAAGATATGAACATTCCTATTAGGACCATCAGCTGTTGTAGATTGTTCCACACACCCCTCTGTCATTTTTGGTGGATGGCTGGAGCTTATTTGAATGGTTCCCTTGAGGCTATTTGTGTTGTGTATTATTTTAGAGAGGATCTAGTTGCCTTTTTGTAAGCACCAGGAAACTAGGATCCTCTGATCCAGGGCCAGCACCTGGACAGTCCTTGGGGGATCATTTTGAAATGGCTTCTTTGGGAGATAGACACCACGGAATTTAATGGGATTGGTATTCGTACTGTAGGCAAAGCATCATTAAACTCGCCTCAAATATTGAACTTGTTTCTGACATTCATTTTGCCATGTAGAAGCATGAGATCAAATACTAACATAGCTCGAATACTGTAGGAGGGTCTTTAGAGTGTCCCCTTTCTGATGTAATGGAAGCTACACCCTGCTAGCTGGCCATCCAAGAAATGAGAGTTCCCACTAGGACAATTGGCTGCCCTAGAATGTGCTTTAAACACAACACACACACTTGCATCACCTTGTTGATGGTAAAGTATTTTCAAGTAAATTTCACTGTGACAAGACTGAGATACGGCATACGAATGGATTTGAGGAAAGAACACTTTGCTTATGTAAATCCTGACATTCTGCAGAAACATGGGAGGATGTTTGACCATTAAGAACATCATCTTTTCAGACCCACTCGGTCTATGCTCATCTTTGACACCCTGTGAAATCCCTCCACTAACAGAATCATGTAACAAAACCAGCAGCAGCTTCCGAATGGCATTTCCCGCCTTCAGGGCGACATTTGAGTAAAATAGTTTTCCAAAAGGTCGAAAGGGGAAGGCCTAACAGAGCAGAGACTGGCCAAAGGAATAAACATTTATACATTCTCAGAGTGTTAATTCTCACAAAAAGCTGCTGAGAGGGGGAGCATGCAATATGTCTGTAGTCAGACATGATTTTGTGAGGTTGGGTCTTCCCGCTTTAAATTCTGTAGGTTGCTGCCAAGGGAGCATGAAAAATAAATTTTGTTTGCAGAGCCATAATGAAGGACCGCGGTGGCACAGAGACAGTATGAACTGACCTCTGCCTTCCATGCCTTTGGCTGTCTGCCCAGGCTGCTGAAGGCATACAGTGTAAGTGCCTAGCATGGCGCAGGGCTGTGTCACACAGTAGATCCTCCCCATTTTAATTGGACATCGCTTCTTTGTTGTGTCTTAAACATGGCCCATGTTTCAAAGCTGGTGTCAGTTTCCTAATCTCAAAAGAAGAGACAAGAATTCTGTTCATCACAGAAACTATGTGGGAATTACATGAGCCAGCGTATGTGAAGTACTTTACAAGGAATGGGTATTGAGAGCGACATCCTGTGTTAGGCTAGCAAATGCTTCTCCTTTTCTTCCACAAGCCCCTCCTTTCTATAACCAACAAGTGTTACCCATTGTCTTACCTGGTGCAATAAATTAGTCTACCCAATAAAGACAGTCCAGACATTTTGAGTTCTGCCTTACCCAGTCTTGCACTGCAGTGGTACCGTTAACACACAGTGAGGACTTTGCTGTATGAATTGGTATATGGGATTAAGAATCCCCCTGGGAAAAAAAAGACCTCTGTCATGTCTTTAGAATGTCCATACCATCAGAAGCTCTAAGATTGGCTCCAACATGTTGAAACTAGTCTCTAGAACACATGGGTTCCAAGGGCCTGAATTTAGGCTCCAGGCATCGAAATTTTTTCAGTTTATCATTAGGACAAGGCTGAGGGCCCCCAGGACACAGAACCCTGGCCTTTATGATGTGTGATGTTTCCTATAAAGAGCTCTTGTTGTATGACAACAAGGCAGAGAACTGCAGATTAGAAACTCAGGCAGAGGGCACTTTCCAATTCTTTATTAAATTTACGAAGAGATGTCAGTTCAGTGACATGAAGCAACCCACATGATTAACAGACTACATTAAGGGATTTATTCATATCCTCTCTCAGGTCCTTGAATATATGCATATTGCTATTTTGATGTCCTTGTCTTGTGCTGCATCTCACTCTCAGAATGTACTATAGTAGAGTTACTGACTTCTAAGAGAGACATATTATCTTGGGTGTTTGTGTTTATGTTTTTGGGCTGGGATATAGCTAACTGGAGTTAGGAGGTATTTCTTGGTGTCAGCATCTGGTCTTGTCTTTGTTGGTTGGGTGAAACTTTGTTGCTGTTGTCCTAGGCAGTGTGGTGGCTGTGGAGTCCCTGGTAGGGAGTGTTTCTGGGCATCAGTGGCTGTCACGAACAGAAATGGACTAGAAGGGAGGGCTGGGAGATTTGGTGGAAAAAGGGAGTTCCCAGGGAATCTTCCCACATGATAAAAAGGACCATCTTGGCAATGGAATGATTATAAGTATACTTACCATTTACTGTAGCACAAATGTTAGAAGGTCTTATTAATAAAAACAAAACCGGAGCCAGGTATTGGGGGGAACGCTGAAAGATCAGAGGAACAGAACCAGCCACAGCTAACCTCACCTCGCCAATTCCTCAGCTGATCTCATTTCCTCAAACTGGAAGCCTCTGTGTCCTCATCCAAATGGATCTCAGCTGAACTGTGCTGCTCAAAACCCTAAAAGCTTAACAGCCTAGTTCCTGGTCTTCACGCCTTATATACCTTTCTGCTTTCTGCCATCACTTCCTGGGATTAAAGGCATGAGTCACCATGTCTGACAGCTTCCAGTGTGGCTTTGAACTCACAGAGATCCAGATGGATCTCTGCCTCTGGAATGCTAGGATTAAGGGTGTTTGTGCCACCATTTTATGGCTTCTATATCTAGTGGCTGTTCTGTTCTCTGACCCCAGATAAGTTTATCAGGGTGCACAATATATTAGGGAACACAATATCACCACAATTTACCTTAAAGCAGGTGAGACTGGGGTGGAGAGAACAAGATTAAATGTTGAAGATGTTTCAGGGACATGGTACTGGATTCTGGATAATCTGAACAAGACAATTTCAAGATAGCTGTTAGGAGACAAATGTAGTATTTCCTCCGAGTCTCTGTAACAAAATACCCAACAGAAACAACTTTAAAGAAGAATGATTTATCTGGTCTGATGATATCAGTCCATCGTGGGGGGTGGAACTTACTGATGGCACCAGGAATGTGTGGTGGAGGCTGTTCACATCATGACAGGTTAGGAAGCCATCAGTGAGCTGAGTAGGGTACAGAAGTACATCCCTAGTGACCTACTCTGCCTGTTAGGTCCCACCTTCTTTCTACAGGTTTCTTTAGAAAGCCTCTCAAGCCAGACCACCAGCTGAGGACCAAGCGTTCAAACCAGGAGCCTGTGAGGGACACTTGAAACTAAAACCATAACAAGAAGTAATGCTTTCAGTATGCTATGCAAATCAGTCATATTACCTGCACTGTAGTAATCCATGTATTCATCCAACCATTCATTTGTTCATCATTCATTTATTATTCTATGCCTACATTCATTAAGTGGGCATTTACTAAAGGTTGCTACTTAGAGATCTTTACAAAGCATGGTTTTGCTGACAGGGGCACTGAAATGTTTCAACTCTGTGTGTGTCGAGGTGTTTGTGTTTACAGATCTGGAATGAAATAGTGCATGTACCTGTCACCACTTAGCTTTAATGCAGTAACTGCTACTTATCATAGACATTTGTTTGGCAACATAAGGTACTTTGGCTCTAGAGTACACCATTTGGAGAAGAAAACCAAAGAAAACATGCCCTGGTTGGTCCTTCATCAGCTAATAAAGGCGATTCAATATCTGATCAGCGTCCATGAGAGCACCGGTTGTCTTTTCTTCTGATGACAGCAAGGAAAACTGCACCAGAGGAGGTGCTCACAACAGCAGCTGTCCTTATCACCAAGTGATGAACACTGTTGCCACTCGGTCCTCGTGACTCTAGAATAAATGAATCCCCACCTGCCAAGGATTATCGGCTATGTCTGCATCTGCTCAACAAGAATGCTATTACCAACCCAGAGGCCGAGGCTGACTGTGTCTGTGTATCCAATGCCTTTCCCCCTTTCCAACCCTATACTTTGCTGTTGGCTCCCAAGATGCAAGAATAAGCATGTTCTTTGGATGCAAGAAGACATCCGATCCGCATCATCTCATCTAAGATGAACATTTAAAAGCATCTCAGCATCCTTAGGAAAAAAAATCCTTGAACACCTCCAAGGAATGAGGAGAGAGCTTGGCTGCACTTATTTAAACATTCCTATCCACAGGGGCATCTCGCTGGGATCGTCTAACCAGCAGCCAGGCAGCCAAGTCTCCCATAGCTTATGGTCAGCCAGCCCCCAGGCTCCTAGGAGGATGGCAGAGAGGGTCAGGTTGACAGATTGGTTTTGCTGTCTTAATGAGCACAAATTAACTGATTTTTTTTTCTGGAAAACCCCTCTGGGTTCTGATAAGCAAAACATCATTCACAACGTGACATTCTTTCTCGGGGCTGCACTTGGTTCTGTGTCTGGATGCTCACGATCCAGTCTGCCCATTTCAGTTTATTCCTAGTTATTATTTTTGTTTGTTTTTCTTTTGCCACAATGACACAGTCTCATAATTAAAAAAAATACAAACATAGGAGCTTAAAAAACAAAGGCAATCTCAGCAGAGGCTGGTGTCTGCTGCTTGGCCATTCTGTGTGCTGATTAATACTTTCTCCACTGTAAATGCTTTGTGTGTGTGTGGGGGGGGTGCATGATAAAAAGATCTTCACATTTGGTGATGACTTACTTATTGTTACTTCAGATTCTTTTATGACTGGTATTAGCCAGCTAGGGCATTTGTTCGTACCTGGAAATTTCTATATGTTCTGATCTTTTGTTAGATAAATCAAGCAAACCATTGACCAACAGGAGATCTCTCTCCCTCCCCCTCCCCCTCCCCCTCTGTCTTTCTGCCTCTCTGCTGTGCTGGAGATTGAAGGTGGAGTCTTAAGCATGATAGGCTGATGGCAGAAGGGCCCTGACCTACCAACTTATGTAGTTCCTGTGTGTTCAGTGGTCCTGCTTCCCTTCGTACCAGATGCACCACTTTCAACTTACAGTGAACTGTTGTTGGTCCTGCTGAACCTGTGATGGGATTGGATAGAATATAGGCTATGATGAGAAAAATTGAATTGTGTGATCACATCATGTGATCATGTGGTGATATTTTATTTGTGCTCTAACAAATGAAACTTATCTGATGATCAGAGGACAGAGCCAGCCACTAGATTAGACATAGAGGCCAGACAGTGGTGGTGGCATGCATGCTTTTAGTCCTATCACTCAGGAGGCAGAGATCCATCTAGATCTCTGTGAGTTCAAGGCCACACTGGGAACAGAGCCAGGCATGGTGGCACACACCTTTTATCCCAGCACTTGATATCTCATGTCTTTGCTTGGGAAGGACACATGCCTTTAATCCCAGGAAATGCTGGCAGGAAGCAGAAAGGTATATAAGGTGTGAGGACTAGGAACTAGAGGCTTTTTAGCAGCAGTTCAACTGAGACCCTCAGGGGTGAGGACTCAGAGGCTTTCAGTCTGAGGAAACGAGATCAGCTGAGGAGTTGGTGAGGTGAGGTTGGCTGTGGCTTTCTCTGCTTCTTTGAACTTTCAGCTTTCACCCCAATATCTGGCTCTGGGTTTTTTATTAATAAGACTGTTTAGCAATTTGTGTTACAGTAAGGTGCCCATCCCAACCAGAAACTAGTATGATGGCAACTTTTAAAGCAATTGTGGTTTAAAACACAAAAGATTCTGCATTGCAGACAGTATGGCCTTGCACACACAACCTGAGTCTATGTTGTAACCAGCCACCAGGGCATGATACCTATTCTAATTAACTTCTTTCCTCACCACTAAGACGCCCAGCATCTTTAGGTCCTGCTGGTTTTATGCCTTAATCATTAAAGGGCAAAGTTTCTTTCCCTGCAATGTGGACCTGTTTTAAATCTACTTCTGTTTTAATATTAACTCTACTTAAACATGGCAACCTTTCTCACTGACTGGGATATTGTTTAGAACAGTATTTCTCTTTGTGAAATGGTGCCTGTTAGTCATCCTGCTGTGTGTGTGTGTGTGTGTGTGTGTGTGTGTGTGTGTGTGTGTGTATCCACAGGTGTGATAGGAAGCACAAGGACACTCTAACTTGAAGGAGATTCCAATGTGCTTCTGACCATTGAACACTTTAGTGTTACTGTTTACTTCCCCCATCCTACCCTTTGGGATTCCTCTCCACACTAATACTTCTGGTATGGTTACCACCTCTAGATAATCTCCCCCATGATCAGTAGCGACGTGAAGAACATCCATAGAGTGGTGATTTCTTTAGACAATCCTATGACTAAGGGAAGAGGGTTATTGTTGTGCAACACTGTAAATGTTTATTTTTCAGCTCCATGAAAATGCTTGTGGTTTCTGGTACCTCCTCGTGATTAAGGAAAGAAGGTGTTTGGCAAAGTAAGAGCTGTACACATGAAGACGATGTACTGTTGAAATGTGCCATGGTTTCCACTGCCCGCTGTGGTGGCCACAACTGTTTTGGTGGAGACAGTTGCAGCCTGCTCTCTGGAGCATCTGCTCAGTGTCTCTACACTGGTGAATTAAACAGATACAAGAAGGATGATAACTCTTGCATGTAGACATTTTTAAGAGTGGCATTTATTCTACATTTCATTTCTTTATTCTTTTGCTTGGGTATGCATGGTCAGTTTCCCAGGCTTCCACTTGGTTCTTACTCCAATAGTGAAAGGCACAATGTGATAGTTACTTTACCTGTCAAATATGTCAGTTTCAACTATACATTCAGAGGTGAAAGAAAGGACCACAGGGCTTGTCCTTGGGGCCAGTGGATTTACTAAGTCAGACTTCAACCAGGACTCCATTTATAACTTAGCCCTTGAATATTCTCCAATCTATCAAGAAGCCATTAAGAAACCTGGAGACACTAGGCAGTGGTGGCACGTGCCTTTAATCCTAGCACTCAGGAGGCAGAGGCAGGCAGATCTCATTGAGAGTTCCAAGCCAGACTGATCTACAGAGCTAGTTCCAAGACAACCAGGGCTACACAGAAAAACCCTATCTCAAAACACAAAACAAAAAGAACAAAGATACCAAGAGTCCCTATCTGAATCATCATTGATTCAGACTGTATTTAATAGTTTTCAAAATATCTCAGAATTCTCTGTCTCTGTCCCTCTGTCTCTGTCTCTCTCTGTCTCTCTGTCTCTGTCTCTGTCTCTCTTTACTGCATACTACCTCAACAAATGACCACTGGCCTGTTTAGGAGTGAGACTAGGACAACTATTACTATGATTTGCCCTTTCCAGATAGTTCCTTCTGGGAGCCCAGTTTTCTCTCTTGTCAATAGACTCTATTTTTCAGGACAGCCCCAGGTCTAGAAACCACACAAGGGAGACCTAAGATCTGTAAGAATGATAGTCTTGAACCCAAGCCCTCTGAATCTACTCCCTAGTTGAGCTATAACTACTAGCTTCTTATTTATTTTGCTTCTAAATATGTATCTATTTATTTTCCAGGCTCAAGCCCACTTGGAGTCAAGCTGTCTTTGCCAGGAGTGGAGTAACAGTAGTGACATTCTGGACTTGCTTGTTTAACAGTGTGACACAGCACCAGTTGTTTGGGAGTTGTATCATCTTATTGCTCTAGGTCAGCCTTGTACATCCTTTCCCACCATGGACTTTAGCCTTCCGAGAACTATCATTGCAGTCACTCCCTCGGTCATGGTAGTTGTGATTAGAATTAGTGTTAGGTTGGCTGTGTGCCTGACTGCTTTGAACTGATGCCGTGACCCCTCTTGCCTGTGTCCTTGGCTAAGGGGTGTTCTCTGGGCATTGCTGTGGAGTTCAGTCATCCTGTGGCTCCTCTGACCTTGTGCCCTAGCTCAGGAACAGGGCATGTTCTGCTTCAGGAAGCCTGTGCTCCTGATCAAGGAGACTGTCTGCAGCAGAGACCCACCCGGAAGCAGCTAACAGTGGAGCGCTGTCCGACAACTATATCCCCTGCAGATGGGCACCTGCTGTGTATGAGGGATCTGGGCAGTGGGTTTCCACTTCGACCACCAGTCTTTAAGAGGCTTTGTGTTGATACTGTTGTGATTTTACACGAACTATTTGTAGAAACTGGAATTACATAAACACTGTGGGTAGAATGGCTACTTTTGTACATTGTGTACAGAAGCCCACAGAGATCTGCCTTCTTATTTTGCCTCCAGGCTTAGGATAACTTTCTGAGTAATACTGCATTTTGTTACATGAGTTGAACTCTTTGAAATTAATCAGTAGTCCTTATAAAAAAATGAGTTACAACAGACTCTTTGGGGGATCTTTAGCTGGATGGTCCAGCCACTTGCCTGCTTCCCAGATACCTTTAGGAAGCACAGGAAAACCAGAATGCCAGTTAAAATGAAGCCAGTGTGGTGTGCCATCCTCAGGCATACATGTAGTAGTCGTTCAGCTCTGTGCAGGGAACCTAAAACGTTAAAGTCAAGACTAAATTATATTAATGATTTTATTGTACTGATTGAGTTTTGATGCTAATACATTGTTAGATAGATTTTTAAAATATATAGAATGTGGGGAACCTACCCATTTATATGTGGGAGGCCCCCTTCACTTTCTCCCCAGGGTACTCTTGAGAAGGGAGAAGGGAGAAATATTTAGATAGAAGGATAGAGAGGAGAGAAACAGATAGAAACATAGGACAGCCTTGGAAGGGCCTGGATCATTATCCACTGGCCCCTCCTGTCTCTTCTAAGGGGCTATTTATAGGAATGCCAAGGAGTAGAGTCAAAGATCTCCCCCTAGCTCAGCAAAGTGTAGACCCTTCCAATCACCTAGTAACCATGCACATGGTCAAGCAATCCTCTAATGCAGCCCTGCTGGGTGAAGCAAGCTCAGATCTCACTGGGAAACCTTCATGAACCTCCATGAGAATGAACTTGTTTCCTGCTTAAAAGTGGTTAGTGTTTTTCCACAATCCTAAGAAGTACAAAATCTGCAACACGTTCAGAGAGGACTAAGCACAATCTGGTGCTAGCCCCAACCCCACCCCCATACACCCCAGGTCAGCACCTTAAGAAAGGCACAAACAGAGTAGGGAGTCTCACAGAACTATAAAGAATTACATCCACCACCACTGAGCTGTATGTTTAAAAAAATCTAACCCACAATGGTCTGGCTATGTAACTACCCTCAAAAGTCCTGATGTTAAATGCCTGCTCCCCACTGTGGCACTAATGGGAGGTGAAGCCTTCCTTAAGAGATGGGATCTAGAGCTGGGCAGTGGTGGCAGAGGCACGTGGATCTCTCTGAGTTCGAGGCCAGCCTGGTCTACAGAGTGAATCCCAGGACAGACAGGACTAACTACTTCACAGAGAAACTCTTGAAAACCAAAGCAAAACAAAACAAAAAAAAGAGATGGGGTCTAGTGGAAGGTCTGTGGATCATTGAGGGCATGCCCTTGAAGGAGCTTGTGGGACCCGAGCCTCTCCTCCTCACCTTTGCCTTCTTACCTTGAGATGAGAGAGCATTTTAGCTCTACCAAATGCTTTATGTTTCTCATTATCATCTAGTAATGCTTTCAGAAGCCCAGAGGTCTGGTCAGCCAGGGGTTGGGTTGGAATCTCCCAAATATTGAACCTTATTGTTAGGTATTTGATAGCTGCAGAAAGCTACCTAAGGCACTACTTTTTCTATTCTCCTTTCAGAGATAACCTGCTACAAAAGCAAATGCAGCTTTTGCTGCCTTAGGGATGTTCTGGCATACTTTCAGTCTCACCTGGGGGTTCTGGTATGCTTAGGTGTAACTGAGGAGCCCCACCGTCAGCACTGAGGCCCGTCTGCACTAACTGGCTTCTCTTGCTCGAGGGTGAGATAGACACCATGTTCCCTTTTCCCATATGCTATGCTTAGTGGGAAGGACTTGAACCGAGCCTAGGTTCTCTTGCTACTCTATTTCTGCTGCTTCCCTGTCTGACCCCAGTACCATCTGATGGACAGTCAAAGGACTGATCTGTCACAAAATGCAAGCCACTCGGTACCCAGACACCAAGTTCTTGGTTGTCCATATAGCATCCTTGGCTCTCTCCCAGGGGACACTTCCTGCTTAAAACTGGACATCTCTCTCTAGCTAGGACAATGCTTCTGCAGTGTCAGCTACTATACCTTCCGCTTTACTGGGTCTCTTGGGTAAAGAGCACTTCCTTCTCACGCAGACACTGCACGGCTCTCTCAAATTGATGTACACTGCAGGAAAATCAGTACCTTGGCCCTGGCTCCTGTGGTCGCCAATGTTCAGATTTATATTCTGGTTTTGAGGTTTGCACTATGATGTATCTGAGCCCTTAGATTCAAAACAGTAAAAATCCATCTCAGCTCTGCCCACTATCATGGGAGGGGACAGCAGGAAGCAGGACCAGGGATGAAGTTGAACAGGAAAACTTCTAATAGTCACAGCTTGAGATAAGTAAGGCAACTGATGGTAAAATATCAAGAGACGGAATAACAGGACACAAGTCATGTCCCCTCCACACTTGGCTTTCCTCAGCAGTCACTGCTCTGCCAGACCACAGTGGCTGGCTCGACTACACATGCTCAGACCCTATATTATTGATTCACTTAAGGCTGTGTGCCAGGTTTCGCTTCTAGCCCATATAAAACTAATCAAATTAATGGTTGCTGCTGCTGGTACTCATCAAATGCCATTAAAATATAACTCTTTCATGAATAATTCTAAACATTGACTCAGAGCAATTGATTACAAGAACCATGGATTTGAAACAGGAGGAATAATTGATGTCTCTAACATGTAAATAGGCTTGTAAAAGAATCCTGAGTTACCAGTTATCAGAGTACAGCTATAATCAGGTCATTTGTGTTTGAGAGCTTCTGAGTGGTGTTTAGTTTTCAATTTGGGCTTCCAGAGAACATGTAAAGCCTGTAAACCTGTTCATCACCTCAACTCCATTGGCCAGTCTTGCTGGTGGAGTCACCGTGTGCTTCGTATCTGCACCCATATAATTAAAAACTGCTGGAAAAGTTATGTACTGTATTTATTCTCTTCAATAACAGCAGTTCTCAACCTGTGGGTCAGGACCCCTTTGGGGGTCAAATGACCCTGTCACAGGGGTCATTTAAGACCATTGGAAAACACCAATATTTACATTATGATTCATAACAGTAGCAATATTACAGTTATGGAGTAGCAACAAAAATAATTTTATGTTTTGGGGTCACCACAACATGTGGAATTGCATGAAAAGGTCACAGCATTAGGAAAGATGAGAACCACTGTTCTAAAAGATGCACAGTCATCATGCAAATGCCTATACAATCAACCACAGTTAACTCACACTTACCAGTATGTAGTCTGACCTGTGAACACTAGGTCAGAGCACAGTAGTCCAGCATCAGAAACAAGACCCATAGACTCTTGGCTGCCCACGGTGGCTAGCAGCTGATTTTAAGAGCAGTCTTTGTATTTTGTCTGATTAGGTTTCTCAGTCTCCCTTTCATAGCACAGAGAGGTGTGTGCTTTGCTATCTTTATCTTACCTCTGCCGTATTGTCTTAGTGACTTTTCTCTTGCTGTGAGAAAACTCCATGACCAAGGCCACTTATAAAGAAAACACTTGTACGGTGATATTTTATTTGTATTGAAATGTGATTTTATTTGTATGTTAATAAATAAAGTAGCCTGGGGGTCAGAGCTAATAGCAAGCCATAGCAGAAGCCAGGCGGTGGTGGCATACACCTTTAATCCAGATCACATGACAGGCAGATCTCTGTGCATTCAAGGATACAGCCATCATGGAGACACACGCCTTTAATCTCAATACCAACCATAGAAGACCTGGAGGTCTGTACAGACAGGCAGTGATGAGGAGGTCATGTGGTTGGGTTTACAACCAATGAGAAGGCAGAACAGAAAGTCTATAAAAAATACAGAGACACAGGAAGGAGGTCTCTTGCGGAGGGAAGAACAGGAGTGGCAGTGAAGGGTAAGATTTTTAGCACTTAGCTATTACTCTGACCTCTTGGGCTTTTATCTCTGCATTGTCTCTGTGTTCCTTATTTAATAAGATTGTTCATCTACACACTTGATTCGACTTATGGTTTCATCTGAGAACTCACAACAACTGATCCACAATCATAAGGCAGAGAGAACACTAACTGGAAATGGGATGATTCTTTTGAAATATCAAATCCCACCCCTAGTGACATACTTCCTTCAACAAGGCCACACCTCCTAATTCTTCCCAAACAGTTCCATGAACTGAGAACCAAGCAAATATATGAGCCTATGGGAGCCATTCTCGTTCAAACCACCATACACATCAAATGTAAGAGATGATTCAACTCCCCAATTTAAGCTATAAAATTTGACTAGAAGAAGATTATAGCACCTGTTGGAGAGAGAATCAGAGAATTTAGAAATGTTGCAATATTCAAATGAGTCTGGTAAACAAGTAGCTTCAATGTATAGTATCTGTTCACATTTTATTGAGTTCAGAAAATGAATGCATAAACCCTCTCCATATCCTAAGTCATCATGATACTCAGGTTTAAATAGTATTTATGCACACACACACACACACACACACACACACACACACACACACGAGAGAGAGAGAGAGAGAGAGAGAGAGAGAGAGAGAGAGAGAGAGAGAATGCTAAAGATTCCATAATAGATAAAAAGTAGGTCACATAGAGACTCAATGAAGTACTCAATCATACACTGGAAGGTGGTGAAACATACAATACAAAAGATAATAGTTGAGTCAATCCAAAGTCAAGTGGAACCTTGGCTTTTTTGAACTATTAAGAGTTAAATGTGGCTGGGTGAACAGAATCCATAGGACAGGGAAAGAAAACAAAACAAAGAAGACATGGAATTCTGCATTCCAGACAGGAATCTGCATTAGCAGTTCTCAAGTTCGTGTTCATAGAGAAGCTATCACTGATGAACTGGAAACCCAGCTTAGCTTCAGCTCCACCTGAAACCCACTGAATCACAACTTCAAGTATAGAACATACCTGGGTACATTGCACAAGTGGTCTTCTGACTAGGAACTCCTTGGGCTTGTAAGTGTCCACTGTGGGCACAAGGCCAAATGTCATTTCCCAGCATCCCTAAGGCCAAGTGTCATTTCCCAGCATCCTTTGCAGGTAGGCAGGCACTATAATTGAGTGATGCCCAGTGGGGTGCATGAAATGATATTAAACTCAAGTCTGTTCCTGAACCTCCCTAGAAGCCACCTCTCCTTCGGCCATCTGTGTACATGGAAAACTCTAAGACTCTTTGGCTTCCAGAGCACCGGACATACACCCCAGTCCCTGAGTCATGGTAGAGGAGAATGGGAGGTGACCCTGAGAGCACTCAATTCAGTGCAATATGGCAAGAAATGGTTTCTTACCGTGTTAAACTGTTGTCATTGTTGGAGTTGTGTATGGTGCTTAAAATGATGGATAACTAAATGAGTAGTGTGCTATGGTGAAGTTTGTGCTTTAGAAAGATTGTTCTGTGTAGCATGGCTCACACTGGAGAAGGTGAGAGATGGGAAAGCCACCTAAGGCCAGCTCAGTTATTCTGGGAAAAGCTGATGAGCTCTGGGCAAGGCGGTGACAACAGCCGGTATGATACGAATAGGTCAGTCAGTGAAGGTACCAGATTGTAACATCTTTTCATCTAAGGACTTTTTGGAAAAGAAGTGATAGATCATCTCAACTTTCCAACGTATTTTAAGCACTAAATGTTTATTCTCAAACTGAAGCATACAATTTGTTCCATGGTAATTTTATGGTTATAAAAATCTTAGTAATTGTGTGGAGAATTCTTCCCCTGATTTGGCCATTGTTCTCACTCCCAAATTATACAAAAATCATTCTAGAGTAACTTTTTTTGGTGTAGATCTTTTCTACTCTGCTTAGCTCAAGGTCATTTGGACCATAAGTAAAAGATTTAAAGCAAATGTCTGTAAGCTGCATGGAAAACCATGATGTTGACTCATAACATCATTTATTCTACAAAGCATCACACAGCGTACTGGAAATGTTGCCCTTATTCCATAGGAACTAGGGTGGGCTTGTTCTAGCCCAGTGGTTCTCAGCCTTCCCAATGCTGCCACTCTTTAATATAGTTCCTCATGTTGTGGTGGAACCATAAAATTAATTCGTTGCTACTTCACAACTGTATTTTTGCTACTGTGATGAAATGTGATGTGGATATCTGATATGCAGTCCCCTAAAGGGTCACGATCCACAGGTTAAGAACCCCTGTTCTAGCCTGTCAAGCCTGGATGACATTCTGAATCAGAAGTAGTTGTCTGGACTGTGTGATACCACAGCAGGAATGACTGAAGGGCTGAGCTCAGGCATTTGTGTCATGTCTTTGAATGCTAGAGACATAGCACATGCACTTGAGGATTTGTCAAAGGTGGTGGATGACTGACAAGATGAGACAGTCCTGATAAGGGAGGTGGGGAAGCAGTTGTAGAAGCAAGGCAATGATTTAGAACTCCAGAGCCTTAGGAAATGCTGGAGAGTTGAGTCTGGTCCAGCAGCTCTGAAGGATTACAGCCATTGATTCAGAGAACATAGCCACTTGCATTAAGCTAAGGGATCTGAACTCCAGTAAAAAGTGAAAAGGGTTTAGATTTCAGTTTGTAGAGTTCAAAGCAAGACTGAGAGATGGGAAATTGGGAGCAAGCAGCCAAATGTTGTTCAATGATTGTTGTCAACTCTGAAATGCTGGTGAGGTGAAGGAGGCTTGAATGGGTCCGCTGAGGGTTGGCCCTGCAGGGGTTTGGGGCCCTCACCTGGGGTGTTTACCTCACCCCCAAACAACGTGCTTTGGGGAAGTTGCCACAGTCAAAATCTTATTTATTGGTGGAAGTATTAAGGCAACTCCATGTAGTTAGTCAAAAGGGAGGTTTATTTGCCGGTAACTTACAATGAATAAAGGGATAGGTTACAGGATCCAGGAGAGATGAAGTGCAGTCCAGCAGTGTTCTCTGGAGAACTCTGCTAGGTCTACATCCAGCATCCAGGATCACCAGGAACCAAGAGACCTGGCACATCTGGATCTCGGATCTTAAGGGCTCCCATCTCGGCCCCACTTCAGGGGCAGGACATAGGTAGGTGTGACAGTTACTGGAAGCCTCAGTGGGGGTAGTACTTTCAGGTCAAAGCTGGAACAGCTACCTACTACACTTATTGGTCCTCTTCAAAAACCTGTGAGGTGTCCCCATCCTGGAACACACTTCAAGTGGTCACTTTGGAATATTGTTAAAGTCAGAGCTCACATTCTAATTACATTCTAGAACTAGTGATTAAATCAGTTTTTATTTTTGTTGTTGTTTTCTTTTTCCTTTTTTTTCTTTTCCTTTTTTTTTTTCTTTTGCCTGGTTCAAACATCCAAAATGATCTATTCCACCTCTGTCATTCACTTGGGGCATTCAAAACATTATGTCTACCCTCTTCCAGAAAAGTGAAATCTTCAAAGAAACCAATTCCAAAGCTAGACATTGTGCTGGTACCAGTTTGTGTTGTGGCTTTATGACTGTACTTAAAACATTTGACAATGAACTCACTCTGCCTTCTATTTAATCCAACCTCCTCTGTTTCAGTCATGTGATTGAGCTTGTAAACTGCATCCCAGCAGGCTACAGAAATCCCTGTTAAATACTTAGTCTAGGTTCTCGAGATGGAAGGATAGTCAGAAATCAAGCATCTCATGTTTCTGTAACTGTCCCTAAGTCATACATCAGAGATGGTATTTGAAACAGATAGTGTCTGTGGGTGTGTAGGAATGATTGTAATGGGAAAATTAGAGAGTTTGGCATCCAGAGACCTTTCTTTGAAATCCTGACTCAGCATTTGGCTAACTTTGTGATCTTGGGCACTTCAGTGAACATCTCTGACCCTTGGATTCATTGTAGAGTGTAATTAACCCCGTTTACCTCCTATGGTGATGGTTAGTTTGAAAATTAAATAATATAATTAATTTGCATATAGAAATTATTCAGAATGATAGTGTCCTTAGCCTGACAATTGAGGGAAGATTTGGGTGAAAGCCATAAATTTGTTAAGGCTGGGGCCATCTACAAAATTATTACTGTCATTGTTTTATGTTACACAGGGCTTCTGAGGTATGTAAAATCTCAGTTGCTGCTAGTAGGGACACACTCACCAGCTGACTTGGCCTGTGTTCTTCCTTTAGCTGCTGGTAGGGATACACTCACCAGCTGACTTGGCCTGTGTTCTTCCTTTAGCTGCTGGTAGACACACACTCACCTGCTGACTTGGCCTGTGTTCTTCCTTTAGCTGCTGATAGACACACACTCACCAGCTGACTTGGCCTGTGTTCTTCCTTTAGCTGCTGATAGGGACACCCTCACCGGCTGACTTTGCCTGCATGTTCTCCCTTTAGCCTTTTGGAAGTGTTAAGTTTTACATTTGTCTTCTCATCTCATGTTGTTCCCTCACCTTGCTCTCTTGACCTTTGACCTTGACCTTGCTCTCCTCCCAGACAGCACCAGGCTCTCTGGGGGCAGACATAGAATGACATCAACGCTAGCTCATTCAAGAAACCAACTTTTTACATTACTCTTTTGACTGAACATGATTTCAGAGTGTCTTATCTAGCCCTTGAGAATGTTGGTCTCACAAGATGTGAATGGTGGAGTTCCTTTTACAAGGCCTTTGTCCCTCTCTATAGTTTATTTATTATTTTACATCCTGACTACAGCTTCCCCTCCTTTCTCTCCTCTTCCCCTCCCTCCCTATAGTTTTAAAGCTTGTGCACAGTAAAATTGCCATTTCATCTGTAAGACTCGGTTATAGCAACTGTTACTTGGCCTCCCCATCTGCCTCACCTTCTCTTTCTATTGTGAATGTCTACCTCTTTCCGGCCATCTTCAACAAGCTCTCTGGTGGTTCAGAAGATGATGCAGTACTAGGTGTATCCATTGCAGCAAGCCAAATACTTGGAAGCTTTGTTTGTGTATGGACCGATTCTTCCCAGTCATTTGTATAGCATATTTACAAGTCAAAGTGGACATTAACTAGAAGAGAGACAGATCATCATCTGCAAGTCTGAGATGGTCTCGCTTGCTTGCGGGTGGGACTGACCTAACACAGTGCAGGCAGGTTCTTTGAGACAAAGTTAGAGGAAATCAGCCCAGACAGAGCAGTGAGTCAGACTACTGTCTCAGCAGGAAAGGTCAATATAACCACAAAACCCTGTATGAAGTTGCAGGACCAATAGTAGTCTTAAAAATAGGGATCAATTCTGAGTGAGGACAGGAAAATGACAAACAACGGTGGTGTTCTCGGGTCTTGACTTGAATAACCCGGTTGGCATCATGGGCTATCAGCTAATAGTGATTCATCACTGTTGTCTTTTTCATATTTCATATTGAGTTGTGTTGGTGACCCCAAAGGCAGTCAGATGCTGTAATGGAAGGCTTACGAGGCCCTAGGGTGACGTGAAGCAGGTCGACCCCACCCCCACCTTCACATCTGAGTGCTTGGAGAGGTTCTGCACATTTGATGTGAAGTCTGACACTGAGAATTGATTGACCCACAGGGAGAATAGAGAAGAAATCATTCTTAACAGCTCTAGTCAGTTGGTGCTGATCTTAGATGCTAAAGGGCAAAAAGACACAGTAAGTGGCCACCATGTAGGGAAGATGGGTGACCAGCTACAGCTTCATGATACAAATGGCCATGTGGTGGTGAGGGCTATTTCTAAGTGTATATCATCAGGCCTGAATTCATAGTGTCTATTTAATTTTCCAATTAAATTACTAGTGAAGTGCTGCTTAAATATAAAATAATAAATTGTGTCAAATTAGTCCAAATTCTGCACTGCATAGAAAATACCATAATTACAGAACAGTAGGAATACAATTGTTTGTAGTCCTTAAGCATCACTACAATCAAGGCATTGCTACTTTTAGAATTATTAGTTTATGACTTCAAATGTTTGTTTTAACTCTTCAAATTCTGTGTTTGCTACATCTCCTTTTAATGCCCTTATTAAGAGCAAAATATTTGATATTCAAAAAGTTCCATAGAGCCATAGGCTGCTGCTGTCTGGCTCAGGATCCGGGACTAAACGTGAATGGATGGAATTTTAATTTTGATTTCCTTTCACTTTATAGTCTTCATTTGGTAAACATAATATCTAAAAGGTGTAGGGAAGGAAGGAGGGGCCTCTGTGTAGATGAAAGGAAAGCCCCAGGACATGCAGCTGGGTAGTTAAGGCCTCAGCAGCTTCAGATCTTGCTTGATTATTAAGATATCATCTTTGGAGATTATTCCACTTGGTACTGAATGTCTGTAAACATTTATATAATCTATATAAATATATATATATATATATATATATATATATATATATATATATATTAACCAATAGTTTTTCTAGACACTTCCTAAAAACACAAAAGCACCATGCTTCAGGTTGATTATTTATTTTTTTTGTCTATCTTATTTCTGCTAATTTGATCACCCCATTAAACATGTTTCCTTTAATATCCACATTAAAAGTCTCTAGTAATAATTTCAAAAAGCATCCATATGAATAATAAACACCCACCTTTAAAGTCAATTTTCTTATGAGAAAATTATTTTTAGAATTAATAAAATTATGACCCCTGGTAGCATTATTCACTTGTCCCAGAGCTAAGAATTCAATGCTGTAGGCTGTGCAAATGTGATTAGGGATCATTCATATCAGGATAACATTTCTTTGGTCAGAGTTGTCAAGGGTTACTACAGTTAGCTTGTCCTCTCTATTTTCAGTGCCAGAGATATTTAGGATTCTAAATGCACCATGCATGGCTATTAAAGGAGAAAGAAACAGCAGGGGCATGGTTCCAACTGCTTGGTAAACAGTTATAGCAAGATGTTTATTAAAGCTGGCTCTCCAGTGACAGATAAATGCATAGTTCTGTTCTGCATTCTAAATTTGGCATGGTGCACGCTCAAAAGCAGATCAAAACAAGAGAGATTTTAAAAAAATCATTAAGACAAAATGCAACAATGTCAGTATGTGACAGGAAAATAAATAATTTACCTTAAAAATGATCTCCGTTCAGCTCCTCAAGAAACATGTAACTATAATTTATGAAATAAAATTAAAAGCAATTTAGGAATATACCATTTATTACCTTGCCTAGAATCAAGCTTTTAAAAATCCATTTTAATAGGTTTATGTTCAGCTAAGGCATGATTGAATCCTTTAAACAAACAGACAGAGAAGCAAAACAAAACCTACATCACATAATTACTGGCATATAATTCTTATTTATTAATGTGCAATGTTTACATCCTTAAAAAATGAAACCCAACAAAAAATGCACATACACAAAAGACATTAAACAGACCCCTCTACAGCATTTTCTACCACATGAGGTTTTGGTGAATGATTTCAGAATTCCCTTGCTCGACATTGCCATAAGCTTTTCCATTTTCACTGTCCAGAACCATATTTACAGCAAAATGTACAATATTGTAGATAGTGGGCTATGCAACCTTCACATGATTATAACTTTAGTTCCTTGGTTGTCTAGGATGTTGTGGAAATTCCAATAAATTTGAGAGCTCACCGAACTGTTCCTCTTAACCTTTGTTCCCAAAGGAAAAGGGCAGGACTATTAATCAGGCAGCAATTTATCTTTAATTAGGAAAACATAATTATGTATTATCACCTAATTGCAATTAGTGGTTGGAGAAAGTCACTTTTCATGAGCAGTGACCCATGTTGGATTACAGTTCTCCTCTCACTGGATTTTACATTTGTGTTTATATTCAGCAGCCAGCCAATAAAATTGAAAAGGCAATCACTAGGCTTCTCTGCAGTCTAGCGTCAAAGTCACCAACTTTTCTGTTAAACAGTGAACCAAAAGGTCTTTCTATAACCACACATCAGTCATGTCTGCTTCCTGCTCAGACATCAAGTGTAAATCAAAATAATTGTATAAAAAAAAATCCCACGTGAAATAGACTGGAGAACCATTCTACACTTCATGTCTGGTACAGTTAAAAACAGTTTAATGTCTCAAGGCACCACTATGGTTGAACATCAGATACATGGGTAATCAGCTAATCTACTACTCTGTGAAGTCAGCAAATAGCTTGTGCGGTTGTGAAGAGCAATCTCTAGAGGACCATTAAACATACAGTAGGCACGTGGATCATAATACAAATAGAAAACAAGGAGTCTAGAAAAAGCATGTTGAGCACCGTTGTGGCATTGTTTATATTTTTTTTTATCTAACGCTATGTAAACCTGACATTTACAAAATGAAAGACTACACAATTTTAAAGTTACACTCAAGGTTGTTCTTTGTGCTCTCTCCACCTAAGGTGCTCTAGTTCATCCGCATACTTTGAGAGGTGTTTGGGTCTTGGTCAGCTTCCATTGCACCGGTAGATTCCTTCAAGTGCAAGCTCAAGTTTTCTGATGTCAGATGGGAGGACTTGTAGACTATCTCATTAAAGTCGGACCTGATACAAACCAAAGGGGGATCATTCAGAGGGTCTTCCACGGAGACCTGTGTGTTTTCTCGGGTCATTCCCATGTCTTTGCTGTGTTCTGAGGGTGATTTCCTTTTCATGCGAGTATAGGTTTTATCTTGATTCTCCATGCCTTGCTCATTCTTCAAAAACCGACCAAAGAACCAAATGAAGAATCCAAACCACACAAAAGCTATTAAACTTGGAACAAAAGCCAGACACTTGACATCAAGGCTGGCCCCAGTGAACCTGCTGTGTAAGAACATGTCTCCCTCAACATAGGTTTTGTTAGTCTGAGGATTAGTGTGATTGGACCTCCATTCCCAGGATAACTTGGTTCTGTTCAAATCCCTTAGACTCTCAGAGTCTTTCACTGTATATATCTTCTGCCCTGGGCCAATATACTGTCCATATTCATGAGGTTTGTAAAATATTTGATTCTTCCACATATTCAGGTCCAAAATCAAGACAAGGAAGATAATTCCATAGTTAAACCATTTACCTGCATTTAAAAGGAAATACTGGATTAATCAAAAGCTGATAAAATTGCAACAAAGTTTTCTCCATTAAAATAAAGAAAACGATATAATAGTATAAATTATTGAAAAATTAGCCCTGCTGACAATTTTTTGACAGTGAAATGCTACCATAAAGTGAATTGGACAAAGCAGAATGAATCAAACTGTTAACAGTAGGTCCTGGAGTAACATGAGACTTACTATGATGTGATTAAATCTCTTTGTTTTAAATGTGCAACAGCTAGATTCAAAGTTAGTCTTAGGTTTTTCTCAAGAATAGTTTCATTAGTGGTGAAAAACAGTTCTAATGCATTTTTTAAGAAAGTCCAATATATGATTGACTATTTCTTACTGCTTCATAATTAGGTCTGAGGAAGAAATAAATCATCTTGCAATGCAAAGCACAGTAGTAAATCAATTGACTTTGCATTGCTGTTTGCAGAAGACCTGTTGATTATACCACTAGTTGATGTGATCCCAGTCAATAATCCATGAGCATTCATTTCAAGACTTAAAAACACACATCAAATGTCCATTGAACACAGTATTTATGAGATATACAACCAAAGTTAATAAACTACTAGAATACCACAGATAATTTAACCACTATGATTTCCGCTTAGTATTTAAAATATTTTATGAACCAGAGAGACAGCTCAGTTGTTATGAGCGCATACTGCTCCTGCAGAGGAATCGAGTTTGGTTCCTAATATTTATGTCATGCAGCTCACAAGAGCCTGTAAACTAGTTCCTAGTGCAATCTGATGCCTCTGACTTCCATAGGCATCATCATTCACAAACATGCACACACACACACACATACACAATTATATATTTTCAATTAAGTCATATACATATATGTATTATGTTATTTAGTGATATGCTATTGAAATACATCTGCAAAGGGAAAGAATGCAGAAAATTTCTAAGGAATAACTAGGTTCTATTATAATTGTTATAATTTCTTACAAGTTTTATAACACTAGATATACTATAATAAAGTAAATACCTCCCTTGAGTTTGTTGTAGCAAATGGTATGATACATATAACAGGTTATAGAAGCTTTAATTGTAGTTTTAAGTATCATGCCTTCATTGTTTAATAATTCATGCGGTAATAGTATTGAACATCATAAAGTTACAGCTTCACATGTTTATGCATTGTGTGCATTGTGCAGTTTTCAGGAAAGAGATCTAATTGTGAAAAGGTTGGGGATACTTTGTCTGCACAGCATCGGATCCTGTGCTATCTAAACTTGAGGGTCAGTGAAGGATGCATTCTTGATGGTGAGAAGGATGCTTTGTGTATGTTAATAAGCAAAAAAAAAAAATGGCCAATTAGTTCTGAGTAAATCTGGAAGTGAAGGGACACTGACCAAACTAAGCGAGAACACTGAAGCCCAGAGAACCTTTTCTCTTACATTCTTGAGTTTTCTTTTTTAACTAGTTCAACAGTGCTGGGTCACACTGGCACTTGACTCTTACACCAGTGGCTTCTTAATGTTACTTCTCATGTGGCATAGGAGGGAGAAGATGAAGTATGTTGCCTACCTTGAGTCTCATCATCTTCAACAACCTATGAGAGGGTGTGCAAGGAGACAGAACAGATGCCAGCCTCCCTCTGACTCACCCTCACCCTTAGAGGATGCCCTCTGGGCATGCCTGTGTAGCTTCTCTTGTCCACCATCATTTTCTTTTCAATGTGAGAAAAGTGACCCAGTTTTCTGATTCTGCCTTCTTCCCGCAAAATCCTTCCACTTATTAGCTGGGGGTGGAATCCTATTTTTTATTTTTTATTTTTTGTATTCTGCAAAATGAAGAATAATCTAAGTGTAACTCTCTGAAAGGGTTTTTGTGAGGGTAAAATGAGTGTTTATATTTGAAGCATATTATATCTGAAATATATTACATTTGCTAAAAATATAACATAGTATTATGTCATCAAATTATTTTCTCTACTTTGTCAATTCAGAGGGACAGAAAGACATGGAAGGGTTGTAACATAGGTATTTCTGTGCTAAAGGTTATCACATTCTTTTAGTTTTGATGAACTCTCATGCATTGCTGAAAACTGGTATCTACAGATTACATAGTACCAGTTCTACAATGAGACCTACTATGGGTAGCTCTATGGAAATATAATTTGTGAATCACCACTGGGTAGTTTGTCTACTTGCAATGGTAACAGCTCTGAGAAAAGTTATTTCAGGTAGGTAGAATTGGAGACCAACAACAAGTATATTGTCTCTGCCTCTCCATCAACATTGAGAGCCCATATGGTGATAGTAGATGCATACAGGAGACACTGGACCCCCCGAGACATCACAGTGACTTTAATTTCCTATGTATGGAACAGTACTGCTCCACCACGGTCATGGCCACTCAACTGAACCTTGAGGATGCTGAAAGAGTAGAAAATATGATCCTTCCTATTCTCTTGGTTTTTAACCATCGGACACGATCTCTGGCCTATTTGTACACAGGAAGGAGATCCATCACTAACCATCCATCCTTTGACTTGTGACATAGTGTTTTGTTAACTTGGTAATGTTTTCTCCCCTTAAGAAAGTTTCTGGCCCTGTGAAATGTGGTGTCCCGTACCCCAAAGCCAGGCAGTGCAAGCTCAGCTCTTGTGTTGGTGATGTTATGTGAGGAAGCAGAGCTGAGTCGTCCTTAAGTGTTCTTCCCAGCTCTAAAAGATCTCCCTGGTTAGTCATTGTGAAATAAAGAAATCCAAAGCCTTGATCCTGTAGGATAAGGCAGAAAAATCTCCCCAAATAGTGGGGGCAGGGGGAAAAACCAAGAACAGGCAAAAACACAGTTTTCAGATGAAGAAAGCTGTACTTGAAAAACTATACAGTTTGAGAAACACTGTTTGCCCTCAAAAGTAAACCTTAGTCTCTGAAATGACCCAAACAGGAGAGAACAGGAAGGGTTTCTATCTCTTTTCCCCAAGTGTGGCCTTGTGCATATGTGATCAGCAGTAGCTGGAGGTTTGGAATTTCCACATTAATCATGTGATCGCGTTTGCATTTCCCCCTGTTGTTTCAACTACATAGCATAATGCAAATCAGCAAGGAGGCAGGGCAGAATCCATACATTATTTCTATTAATCTCCCGTTGAAATTGCTCGCTGTCTGCTTTAATGAGAAATCACCGCATGATGTTGGCGGGGTCACCTCTTCCTTGTATTTTGTCATTTTAATGAATCTTATTGATTGTCAAAAGTGATACTATAATGAAAATTTTATCTTTTTACTTTGTGGGAGTTTATGGGATCCTTGGGTGTGTAATTTTAAAGGAGTCATCATTAAATATCACCCTCATTTAAGACACAAATTGTCAATAATTCAGTGGGGTGGGGGAATACTGCTTTTTTTTCCAGCAGAAGAAAAAAAGCCACAATGCACTGATAATTGTAACATATAATGAATATTTCATGATTTCAATGTACATCTAAAATATTTTTAATCATGCGCTCAGGGGACTTGCCAGTTGACATCATAATACAGCTATTCTGTAGACATCTCCCTACCAGGTAGGCAGTACTATTTGGCCAGATATATAGGGCAGGTGTTTGTAACATTCATGTTACCTATTATGGATGCCATCTAACATCCATTATGGGGCAGTAGGAAGCCATGGCTTGAAGATGAGTGCTGGATAAAATAATAATGATAATAATAATAATAATAAATTTCAGTGTGCTTTATCAGTAGTCTTGTTCATGATCGAAGTTATTTTATTCCAGACAGAACAATAAAACCAGGCTTATTAAGTTAGCACATTCCCAAGTCTCACCCATGTAACTTAGAGATGTGTAGAAAGCATGTAAGTGCTTGGGTCACAAGGTCACCATTTAGTAAACCGAGTATGCATTTGTTGATTTATGAATTGATACTAATTTGAGCTGGTAAAATATCCACTTAAGACCTAAGTGCTTCTATTTTCATTGCTCCCTTTAGTAAGCAATCCAATATGACAAGCACAAGTAGTACTGTGTAGATCACTTTATAATGACAAAAATAAAAAGAAGAGGCTGTACAATTATGACAGATTTGATGTCCATTCATCTGTGTCTCCTAGATCCTAAGCTTAGTTTTTTATGTTAACTTTAAATGTCTGTGAATCAACTTATAAACTATGAAGTGATGTGCCCCCAAAATATAAAAAGTGAATTTTGAGAATTTTAAGTCAAATGCATACTTTAGTGATGCAATCAATTCTAGGCTATTGTTAGAATTGATGCAATGTGGAAAGTTCAGAGAAGCAACATATTCATGTCCCAAACATTATAATTAATTATGTATTTAAGTTGTTCCTCTGGTTATGAAGATAATTGCTGAAGGATGTGTGAGGTGTATTACAAAATGGTTATATACGTAAATGAAGCAAAATGCCTGGCTGGGTAGGGAAGGCTAGCTCGGGTCCTGACGTACTCTAGGGAAAACAAACATGGCCTCGGATGATGATGCATTTTAGACAAATAAAAAGAATTGCTGCTTTATATGGAAGGAAACATAGTTAACCCTTAGACCTATACAAGTGCACTGAAATAGAAATTGCTTCTGGAGAGGTTTGGGGAAATTCTCATCTGAGAATGTAGAGAGAGAGGTCTTTGTGTACTGTCTTCAGAGGACAGCCTATTTCCCTAAAACAAGCTTCCGGTTCCGTCAGACAGACTATCCTGAATGGGTTGCCTTGCTCCTCCCAGCTCTTCCCACCGTCTAACTGGCACAGGAGAGCTCCTTAAGAAAGTAATTTCTAGGCACTCATTTGCTAAAATCGCGCAACTATGGAAGTAAAGCAAATGGCTTTTTTCCATCATTTTTCTTTATCCTCACCATTGTGAAGCACCTGTGCCCTCACGACGCCTGGGAAAATGAAATAGCACAGAGAGGCTTCGGAGTCTTGTTTACTGCCACATTTTCATTTTTGCCGAAAGGGTTCCTGTGGGCATCATTGTGCCAGCAGTGTGAATTCTCTCCTCACTGCTACATAAGCCTTCCTTCTGGTTTTTCCCCAACCCCCTCCTAATTTACTCAGACGATGGCCACCAATGGGACACTTCCTTTGTGTGGCTGGGATGACAGATGGTAGAGCTTCCGCTGGGACTGGCGTTAATAGGACTCAGAGGAGACTGGAGGCTGAGTTGAGAGGCCACCCCTTCTTGCCTCCAGAGATTTTTGGCCATCACATTTTTTAATCCATTTATGTGCATGTTATAGGTAAAGGGAAGCAACGGAGAAAACAGAACTGTATAATGCTTTTAGCTTTCATTTTAAGAACAATGGACTTGGGCTGAAAGTACCCATGTGACTTAATCACTAACCATTGTTCTTTTGGTTGCTGACTTAAAATTCTAAGAAAAAGTATATTTTAACACATGGTTGGATGGAGATGATTATTTTTGTAAGCAGTACCCCAGCTTATAAAATAAAAGCTCATACATACTGTAGCAAACCATCTGTCAAGGGCGATCCAGATGAGCTAAACAGATGCAATAATTCAAGTTATTTTTGACATGCATAAATAAAGCCAGCTTAGAATCAGCATTAAAAATTACTCCCACCCTAAATGCTTTTAAAATGTCAATGGGAATTCATCAGTGTCAGAAAACCCTTTACATAAGAGTATTTCCTTAGGAGGCAGCATTTTCCATTCTTAGCATTCTTCTTCCTGGGAACTCAGGAATTAGAGGCACAGAGTAGTGGATAAACGGTGAGGAAATTCATCAGGCTAACTGATGTCGGGATTAAACAGGAAACAGAAACTCTGGGTGAATGAAAGGGCAAATGTCAAGTACAAAACAGCAAAGGGTGTGTTCTGTACACTATAGGGTAGACAGTGCCTTGAGTGCTTTGTACTTATTCATGAATTTGAGTCTTACAGCAATGTATGTGATAGATTCCATTGCTATCCTCCCCGAGCAGACAAGAGACCAGCCCTGAAAAGACTGAGGAACTAGATGAGAGCCACACTGACAGAGTTAGAGTCCATGCATCAGACCTCTGTCCGCCATTGCTTTAGGGCACAATGTCTTACCTAGCTCATAGCTATACAACAGCTTGAGACCAGGATAGAGTCACTGGTGCTTTTGGGGGAACCCCTAACTGTCCCCACACAGGTTCTTCTAGCATAGAACAAACACAGGCAAATGACACAAGAGAGAAAACTACTGGGGAGTCTTCAAAGTCCCTTCTTATCCTTGACTCCAGCTTCCTCCATGGTCACCCAGACAGGCAAGCATTGCCAGTCACAATCCACACTGAGCGATGTTCTATTTTGTACCTTCGAATTCTCGGAGGTATCTACTATGTGCTTTTCTACTGGCTACCCCATTTCTCTGGAATCTGCATTATGCTCATTAGCTGTTGTTAACAGTGGCATAAATGTTCTAATTTCATTTCTACCACCATGATAAAATAACCTGACAGAATGCAGTTTATGGTTTATTCAGCTCAATGTTCCAGGTTGTAATCCATGTCACAGCAGCAAGAGCAGAAGGCGGTTGGTCTATCACAGTCACAGTCAAGAGGGAAGAGAAACAAACACATCCTCACTTCCTCTTGCCTATGCTATGTCCCTACTTTTCTTCCCTCTTTCTTTTATAGTTCAGGTCTACGGAATGGTGCTGCCCATGGTGAGTTGGATCTTCCAATATCAACCAACAATCAAGAACATCCCTTACAAATATGCCTATGGGCCAGCGTGGTCTAAATAATTTTTTCTTTAAGTCTCTCTTTCCAGGTTGTGTCAAGTTGACAGTCAAAGCTCACTATCATACTGCATCATCACTAACTTAAGATACAAACACATCACTTTTCAAATGAGAGTCTTCCACCCCTTGTCCTTAAGATCTCATGTTTCTCTCATAATATAAAGTATAGTGCATCTGAGTTACTTTTCTGCTGCTGTGATGAAACACCATGACCAAATGTGACTTATGGAAGAAAGAGTTTATTTTTGCTTATGGTTTCAGGGGGAGAAGAATACCTCAGGTGGGGAAGCATGGCAGCAGGCTCCAGGAGTGGAAAGCTGAAAGGCCACATCTTTAACAGCAAGCATGAAGCAAAGAGAGTGAACTGGAAGTAGGTAGGAGCTGTGTATGCCCAGAGCTCTCCCCAAGTACATACTTCTTACAGCAAGGCTACCCCTCCTAAACTTTCTAAAACAGTGCCCACTGGGAACCAAGTATATAAATGCCCAAGCCTATGGGGGACATTGCTCATTCAAACCACTACATTTCAATCCCTGATCCCCATAGTCTGAATACTATATCATAATCACAATGCATTTAGTTCAACATCAAAAGTCCCCTTATAAGGTCTTTCATTGTCTCAACACTGCTTAAAAGTCAAAAGTCTATTGAGACTCAAGGTAATTTCTTAGCTGTAACTCTATGGGAAATCAAAAAGCAAATTGCATACTTCCAACACATAATAGAACAGAATAGACACTACCATCCCAAAAGGGAAGCATGGGAGTAAGGTTGAGAAATACTGACAAAGCAAGACTAAATCCCAGGAGGACAAACATCAACTCCTGCGGCTCCCCATTCAGTATCAAGGGCTTCGGTGGCTCCGCCCCTGCAGTTTGCTTCCTAAAACATATGCCTCTCTCTTGCTCTGGATCCATTCTTTTTACACAGCTTCCCTTGGCAGATGCTTCATGACCATTGACCCTTGTAACATCTTGGGATTTCCACCCAAACCCAAGAGGCTTCACTTTCACACATTCATGCAATGACCTCTCGGATCCTTCATAAATGTGGTGGTATTGTGTTCCCCAAAATATTGTGCACTCTAATAAACTTATCTGGGGTCAGAGACAGAAGAGCCACTAGATACAAAGGCTAGAAAATGGTGGCACTCACACCTTTAATCCTAGCATTCCAGAGGTAGAAATCCCTCAGGATCTCTGTGAGTAGAGGAAAAAAGCACTAGGAAACTTAATGTTACAGTCAAGGAATGTTTTGGAAGAGAGACAGTAATTGTTATGGAGATTAATACAGTTAAGGGAGGTCTCCTGTTTTTCTCAGGAATAAAGGAAAATGTGCCTTTTGAGTAGAACCCTACCCAGCTAAACTTCCAGATTGTGAAAGGCCTAAGGAGTTCTCTATTACTAAAAAGCAAGTGCAAATGCCAGTTGCTGCTAATGTGATTTAAGGTAGCAAGGTCCATTCTAAGCTGGCAGCCAAACTCATTGGTGTCATGCCCATGACAGTGGATTTAGAGGCATGAAGGAACCAGAAGTGGAGGTCATGGATTCTTCTGTGGTTTCAGAGAGCCACGGAAGCCAGGCATCTTGTGGTGGGGGAGTTCCTGTATGAAGTATAGCATGAATCTTAAAGAGTCTTATTAATAAAATCAAACCTGAGCAAGGTATTGGGGTGAACTGGAAGATCAGAGAACCAGAACAAGCCACAGCTAACATCACCTGGCCAACTTCACAGCTGATCTTGTTTCCTCAGACTGGAAGCCTCTGTGTCCTCATATCCGAATGGCTCTCAGCTGAACTGCTGCTCAAAAGCCTGAAGCTTAACCAGGCCAAAATGCTTCTAGTTTCTGGTCCTCACGCCTTATATACCTTTCTGCCTTCTACCACCACTCCCTGGAATTAAAGGCATGTGTCACCATGCCTGGCCTTGACTGTAACGTTAAGTTTCCTAGTGCTTTTTTCCTCTACAAATTGTACTGCTTTTTTCCTCTACAAATTGTACATTTGTATTTCTTTCTGCTTCACTTGCTCTTTTTCACTGCAGACTTGCAGACATATTATCAGTAACAACCATGCCACAGACTCAACATTATGTTGTTTTGAAATTTCTAATTCAAGCCACCATAGTCCAACTTTTTAAAACTCCCCAAAGTTACCATGTTTTTTTAAAAGTCCAGTATGTTCTAATAAGATGAAAGCAAACATTATTATTTCAAAAAGAAGGACCAGGACATAAAAACAATCACACCAAAGCAAACCCAAAATTTAGCAGTATAAGTCCAAATCCTGTGACTCAACTTCTGGAACTGGCTCCTAATGTAATCCTCGGGGTTCCAAAGGGCTTGGGAAGCCCCATACCTCCAACTCTGCTATCCAAGTACACGGCTTCCTTCTTAGCTAAGACACAAGAAAATCTACCTACAAAGCAGCGTCTTCAGCAGCGGCATCTCTTGAGCAGGGTCTTCAGCCTGCCAGCCCAGGTTTTACTTGTGTTTGTGAGAATATGGGTCCCTCATGCTGCCTCAACCCTCAAGCACACAGATTCTGCTGTGTGGCTGATGGATTTATCTTGAAACAATGTTTCCAGAAGATTCTAACACATATTTTGTGTAAGATCCACTGGTGGCTATAGTGTATCACTCTTGATTACTCCAGTGGTAATACAATACTAACCTATAAAGAAAAACATTCAAGTCTCCCTTAACCTGTACACAGCAGGAGGACTGCTCAGCAAGTTAACATCTAACAGCTTAGGATGGTCTTTTCAGGCTATAGACAGTGTTAAAAACACATCACGGAGCCCAGTATTTCAGAAATTTGATCTGGATTTTCCCTAGAAATAGTCATCTTGCAAACTGTGCTATGTAAAAACCACTTCCCCAAAGACTAGCTGCTTCTCCATAGCTGCAACCTTTTCAGCTGATTTCCAGGAGAAGAGGGAAATGGAAACAGCAAAATTGAAGACAGCAAGCTTTGGCTTTTCTCAAAACCTGTGGCCATTTTCCCAAAGAATTCTGGTTACAGATATGGACACACACACAAATGGGAAATACTACCACTGTGCTAATTTGTCCACAGTGCAGCCTTTTTCCTAAAGGCCATCGCTCTTTTAATTCAGCCACCAGAATCTTCAAAGGGGTTTTCAATAGATTCAGACAGCCAGCGTTTGTGTGGTCTGACCTTCTGACCTCAGCTATGACATTTCAGTCAGAATGGAGCAGTACTTAATTATCCATATTGCCCAAAGAAGCCTTTCCTAAGTCTCATTCCCAGCTCTTCTCCAGAACTACTGTGCCAGAGCTCTTTAGGAACTGAGGGGGCTGGAGCCCACCATACATTTATTTATAAAGTTTCTCCAATAACTTGCCTATCAGTCAATGTGGGGTTAGGAGAAAACCCTGAGTGAATGACGTCCTGAGTAGATGTATGTTGTTGACAGGAACATGGCCATGTCAAGGACCTCAATGCCTTTGACCCATGGGGAAGTGGAAAATCTTCCTTGGGAAATGGAAAAGCCTTCCCTCCTGGTCCAAGTGTGAATGATGTTGATAATATGTGTGGAAAATGCCTTGCATAGCTTTTCCCCCCTGGATATTTAAGGCTTGAAGTCAACTCCTCAATAGAGACCGCTCCTACTGAGATTAGGTAAGTCAGTCTCCTCGATCCAGCTGTTTACCATACACCCCATCTCCTTGATTTAGCTGTGTACAGTAGTAACCTTGTTTCCCTGTTGGACTCTATATAATAAACATGGAGGGGTGGGTTTGGGGGAGAGCTAGGGCATGGGAGGAGGGAGGACAGGGGAATCTGTGGTTGGTATGTAAAATGAATAGAAAATAAAATAAACACGCTGCTTCCAGGGAGCTGCAGCCTCCCCATCAGAGGGCCCAGTTTACCTGACTGAAGATTTTTGATTAGTCCCTATGTTTTGTTTTGTTTCTTACTTCATTCCCTTACTACTCAGACAGGTTTGTCCTGCAACTATATATCTCTTAGCAAATGTTACCAAAAGCCTTCGTCATGTTACATTCCCTTCTGGAAAACTCTACCAATGTGCCTTTATTCTTTTCCAGCTTCTAGTTCCTAACCCCAGGTTTTAGGCCCTGGATCTGTGTTTACCAGAATGCACAGCGTCTCTGGCTCATAGCAAATGACAGTACAGCTTCAGGCATCCTGCGATCACATAACCCTTCCAAGACACTGTGAACAACTTTAAAAGTGAATTTTTGTTCATCTTTCTAAATAAAACATCCCCAAACTGCACAAACATTGGATACTGCAAACCCTGACTCCGTTCCTTCTGTAACTGACACTGTATATAACAAGGCCATGTAAAACAGTCCTGATGTGTACTTTTAGCAGTACAATTTTTAAAAACTAATTTGCTCTCCAATTAGTTTCTATATTCATTTTCCCATATCCCAGTGTATGTTTTAGTAGTATACCTTTTAATGGGCATTCTGATAGTCAGGGACCATCTTTATGCAGGGGTGGCCTGAGACAAGAGCTGGTAGCAAGAACAGATGGTCCAGGCAAAACCACCCAGAGGGATATGGTGATGCCATGTGTGTGACAGCTATTTTAGAAGTCCAAGAGGATAGCATGCTGCAGAGATTATGTGGGGACGCCGAAACCACACTATGTGACCTGAACTCAAATTGATTGATTTACCCAGTGAATTTAATAGATGAGCCTCGGTCACTTTGAATAGGAGAAGAAACATGATGCATCTTCCCTATGCATGAGCTCATTCTCAATCTCAGGAAGGTCATCTCATACTCAGAGTGAAAGCACAGCTTCCCACCTGGGAAGCAGAGAGTTTTTCAATCCTCAGATGTTAATGTTTTCTGTGCTTGGGCTATTTTTATCCAGCAGCACAGACGGTAGTGTAAGCACAGATTTCTTCTACAGCTTTCGTTGTAACAGGTGTGGGATCCGAGGCCATTGTCCTTAAAGCACACACATTCATGCCCTGCATCCAAACAGCTTAGGACTGAATGCTACCCTTTATCCGTGATCATTCAGCTGTCTGCTTTTTGTTTAAAAAAAAAAAGTGAGAGAAGGTACAAAACATATCTCCAGGATATCTTTTGGGGGATGAGAATGCCTGAGATGTTATGCATTTCAGAAGCATGAAAGATCGGAAAGTAAAATAATCTGGAGAGACACAATAGAATCTCTTGAGACAAACTTGTGCCAAGACATAGAAGTAGGTTCCATGAAATCAAATAGTTGGTAGCCTCATTTTTTAAAGGCATGTGGGCTGACTGAAGATCCAAAACCACATTGTCATCAACTTAGCAGTAAATGCAGAATCACAGAATGTCCTGATGTTGAAAATAGACACTGGTAACCGTGAAAAAAGAATCCCAGTGTGCGTAAGGTCAGCGTGGAGTGGCCCATGAAGTATAGTGGGAATAACTCTCTATCAAATAGTTTGTCCCTCTCCCTTTGGTTACCACACCAGAATGCCAGACCAGACACTGCAGGGGCAACTCAACCAGGAGCTGCATTGCCCTGTGATCCTTAAGTCCAGTCCTCTACTAGTTATGGCCACTGGAGTGTGATTGAGGTGAGCTGTTCAAAGCAGATAAGAAACAGGTGAGCCCCTTTCTATCATTGTCCCCATTCCATTTGTTCTGATGCGCTTGTTGGATATGAACATGTCACTTGCCAAAGCCACCTCGAACCTACAGCCCAGATGGGTGGCGCTGAATCACCAGCCCACCTGGAGCCATCTTGCATTGAGAAGTAAGTGAGTAAGAGATAATTAAACTCAGGGCTCCCATCAGTGGTTCACTTTGTATAGAAAACATGAAACAGGGAACAGACCAACGGTGTTCTGAGTCACACAACACACCTGTTATGTGGATGCGGTACTCCTCCTTGAAGATCTTCTGGAAGAAGGGGATCTTGAACTGCATGTGAGGAGTGTGCAAGCCGGGAAGATTCACGTCAACATCTCCCATGAAGTGTGGGAATTCCCAGTCCTGTCAAAAAGGCAACACGAAAGCGTATCTGTGATCTGCTTTGCTTTGTCTTAAGCAGCAAGGCACCTTGAACTGACTTCCTCTAAGCACTTTTTAAAAAATCATTTATTTTTAGTCAGCTGCTGGGTATATCTATTTCACTTGAAAATTACTATTTTATGTACATTGGGTATTATTATGCATGAAAAATAAAAATTATGTCATTATTCCAATTCTTATTTTTTTTCTAATCCGGTAATTAGAAGCAAGTATGGAAATGACTTACATTTAGGTCTCTACTGTCTGTCTCTACTGTGTATGGATCTTTACATTTTTAGACAAAAGAGGTAAGTGATCTGGGCTTAATAAATCTGTGATATTTTATCCGGCTACTTTCAAAATGATGAGCCCTATAATGGCATGTCTTATATAAGAAGACAAAGTTCCCGTGTTCCACTAAAGTATTTTTACTAAGTTCTTCTCTAGAAACTGAGCAGAATGCTCCAATGCCAGAGAACTCTAGTCTGCTCTCTTGCTGTGCAGATGAATTTGAGCCAAAAGATAGAGGACCTGATGCACAAGAGCAGCAGGGAGAACCCCGAGATTGTCATCTGTCATTTCTCGTGGAGGCAAAGCTGCACAGGGCATCCCTTTCTCAGAGGGAAGAGAAACTGATGCCATGAGGATTCTATCAGGACATCTCAGACTTTAAAGCCCTACATTAAAAGTGGTGGTGCATGCCTTTAATCCCAGTACTCAGGAGGCAGAGGCAGGTGGATCTCTGTGAGTTCAAGGCCAGCCTGGTCTACAGAGCAAGATCCAGTAAAGGCACCAAAACTACACAGAGAAACCCTGTCTCAAAAAACCAAAAAAAAAAAAAAATCATAATTAGCCCATGAAATAAGAACACACTAAATATAAAAGAATATTTGAGATGGGCTCATAGACATTAAAAACACACTTTCACTTTTAATAATTAGCCGATCGATCACTGAAGGTACAGAACTATGTTTAGTTAGTGTTTTTAACAAACTCAAATATGAAAACATGAACAAAATATTAATTTGAGACTTCAGTCCACGAAGTCAACATGAAACTGCTAAGTTTACTCCCAACATCTGAAAAAGGTAGGTTAGGGACAGTGCCTGGTCCCTTAAGAGTTTCCATGCATGTTTCCTTTTCAGAGAAAATGAGCCATGAGAAAGAGGACATAGAAGAGTGGTGTTCTTCAGCATCTAACGGTCTCTAGATCAGTGGACCATCTCAAGGCGCTGATAGGAAATACATATACAAGAAGAAAATTAAATGGTACAGCATCATCTTGTCTGCTTGTGAGCAAATCTATCAGCCTTGCCTCTCTGTGTTTTTAAGTCATTAGTAGCAAATAGATTTAGAGGAATCAGGAAATAAATGGATAATGTTAAATGGACTTGGAATATATTGTATAAAATTATTAGTAGGAAAATGGATCGGAGATTCTATCTGTAAACTATTGCTGAGGTTGAGCACAGCATTTGCTCCTCACATAGAGCGTCTTCGTTCTTTCCATGTTACATAAAAACTACTACAAAGGAAACTGACCTTGAATGCTAAAATGTGACTGATAAAAGCTATGACTGCAAATAAAATGAGTGACAGAGTATCTTTACTTGTCTTCCATGAATGACAATATCATTTAAAACTTGTCTTTTTAATTCCTGGTTGCAGATGGAGCACACTCCTTGGTAGTCATCGGGCTACTGTATTTGAACCAGCTTCTTTGTCAGAAGACATTTTCTGACTTCTCCAATTTAGACTTTCTTACATGAAACTAAAGTTTTCTGCTAGTGTGAAATTGCTTTTAGTTTAAAAGCAATCTCTGGAGATTTCTTTTGGACTGTGGTCAAAACCTCATTCACTAAAAAATAGTTTCTCAATTACTTCCCAACTCTTCCCATAGCTAGAGAGATGAGTTAAGGAAGTAGGGAGTGGCGGGGGAGAATAAGAGAGAGGAGGGCCACTGTAGTTTTTTCCTGGAAGATGGCTTCACTTAGAGAAAAAAGAAGATATCAAGGAGAGGGGTTGGTGCTCACATGTGAGGGTGGTGTCTGTAGGAAAAGTAACTGTAAGGTAAGTCTTTAAAAGAGAATAAGCAGAGAGGATCATGACTCACCCATGGCATCTCTCAGTTCACCCTTTTGCTTCATTTGTCATAAAAACCATGTTTTATCATTTCAAAACTCTTTTACTTAATTGAATTTCCTGGGCCCATTTTCTCTCTACTCTTTCAATTTTTGTATTTCAATTCTTACTTCCATACCTCTTCAGACTCATCATTTGAGTCAGCGTACATCTGGTCTACCTTGGCTATCACTGGAATGGCAATCATAGTAATTGCTATACCATTTTGAGCTCAGTTTTTACTGGAAAATTGATATCTGAAGTTTTAAATACCTGGAATCAGAGGTATTTAAAACAGAGAGCAAAGGGGAGAGAGGAGGGTGCTTTTTATCTCCACAGGTTTTAGTCACTTCATCTACAAATCCGTATTGAACCTGTCAACCTCACATCCTTCTCAAGAGCATGACATAATGAATGCCTAGGCAGCAATCTGCATTGTGACAGATACAGAAGATGAAACACAGAAATGGTCAATAAGCAGAGTTAGTTTTTTAGCATAATTCACAGTTAGTTTTATCTTGAGAGACAAGCAGAGGAAACCGATGATGTTTCACGCCAGCTATGATAAAGAAAGGAAGAATGCCATCTTTCCCTATCTGTCCCCATCCATTGCATAGTACCAGTCACCTTGATGCCTTTGACCAGGGCTTAGGTCAGAGCAAAGGTCTAGAGGCCACTCAGAAACGACGTAAGGGAGAGGCACCTCTCCCAGGGACATGTTACAATGGCCTCATCATGAAGATGGGGGAAAAAGGTGCATTCTGGTTTCTCTTTCAACAGGAGTCTCCCTGTGGTAACTCCAGAAATAATGGAGGGGTGTGTGTGTGTGTGTGTGTGTGTGTGTGTGTGTGTGTGTGTAGATGAGTAATTTGACTCAGAGATGTTGAATCACTAGTCCCAAGTATCACAGGCATTATGCAGCAGAGTTTAGACATTCTAGCTCCAAAGAATGCATGCTTTCTGTTCATTCAGGCTTTCTCTAACCATAGAAAAGTAGCATGGTCTTTTGGTTTTATTTCAGTGCTGACATTTTTTGTTGCTGGTTTTTTTTTGTTTGTTTGTTTGGTTTTTTTTGTCCATGTGTTTGTTTTCGAGACAGGGTTTCTCTGTATTGTTTTAGTGCCTGTCCTGGATCTCACTCTGTAGACCAGGCTGGCCTCAAACTCACAGATATCCGTATCCGCCTGGCTCTGCTTCCTGAGTGCTGGCATTAAAGGCATGTGCCACCACCACCTGGCTCCAGTACTGACATTTTTAACCAGCTTTGTGTGCCTTGCCTGAGAATTAGCCATGATCATCAACTATCTTCCACTAGGAGCCAGTACATGGGGGCTTGGACCTACCTCCCTTCTTTGGGTGGGTATTATTAGAATCATCTCACCCTAAAGTGAACAAGACCAACTGTAACTCTTTCTCCAAAAACAACTTCCCTGGGGACTGTCGCCTTCTAACAAGATGCCAGTGAGAGGGGCAAGGAACAGATGAGTGATTGATAGCAAACACAGGGGCTGTCATGGCATTGACACCATGAATGCACAGCCAGGTTTATATACACATTGTATAGAGGTGTTATGAGTCACAGCTTGCTCACTTTCTATATGACTGTCAAGGACATATTTTGAACTAAAGATATAAAGTATGTAGAGAGTGACCAGGTAAAATATATTCAATTAACAAGCCCAGGATAGACAGACTCATCCTCCTGGCCTGGCATATTATAAAGTGCTCATTTATTTTGTTCTTAGAGAATTGCTATCAATGTTTAGGAATTGAGGTCTTGGTATTGCTCTCTGCTATTAAAGATATCAGCAACAGCAGAGCTCTATCAGTGATTAAAGTGAGTTAGACACACAGCATCAAGATGCTCCAGTTCTCAACAGCTCATGATGCTGTACACAGCATGGACACGTCTCTGACTCCACATCTGTTCACAGTTGAGGTATGGTTAATTTTCATTCAGATAAGCATATTTTCCATATAAAATAGTAAGCAGTGCTATTACATTTATCTACTTCTATTGCTTACTATTTTCTACTTCTGTCTATAGCAATGAAAATCAGTCCCTGACCCCTGGTATTCATACACTATATTTGGGCAGGATTTGGGGGCGGTATTATGCATATGGACAGTATGGTCTAGGGACATTCCAGAGTCCATCATTTCTCAGTGCTTCCTTGTTGAGCGTCAATGTCAAGGAAGAGATCTGGGTGTCCTTCAGAAGAACTCAAGCTTGGTTTTGAGTTCCCTGGTGGTAAAATGATGATTCCTCATTTCTCTGTAGGTAAGAAATTGAGGCTAAAAATCTAACAGCAGTTATTACTTTACCCCAAGAAACTAAAGCCAGAATAAAAGAAAAGTCCTATTTTCTGGGTTAACAATTGATCAATTGGTTTTTTGAAGTAATTAAGGGAAAGAATAGCTTTTACTGAAAAATTGATAACCTTTTAAATTAGAAACCACAAAAGTTTCTACTTACTACCTGGCAGTTTTGTCCACATATATAGATCATTACCCCCCTTGCCCTCTCCTCCACACTGATAGCTGGTTTTTAGAACCCAGTGAGTTTGATTACGGTTGCTTAGAGAAGCACAAAGAGGAAGGTCCTCATCAGAACATGGGCAACATGTCAGTGACTACATCACTATAGACAATGACACCTTTTCCCCAGCAACCATTATCTGCACATAGAGCCTCGAGAAGGAGTGAGGCTTAGTATGTCCCTTGCCCATGCATGACAGAATGCTGACGGTCCTCATCTCGTGTGAGTCTTGGGGAGCAATCATAGTGTAGTGAGTCCATGAGTGCAACAGGTATGTCATGTTAGAATTGATAATAGATCCTAAAATGTTACTCTAAAATGTCAACTCATCCCCCATTTAATAGTTTATTTATCTTCTTTTTATAGCATTAGATTATCAAGCTTCAGATGATTTCAAAGTCAACTTTACAGACACATTTATTTTCTAGCTAATCTCTATTCATGCATATTTCAGAACTGAATTCAAAATGTGACTATCAGAACATCATTCCACTAAAAAAAAGAAAATACCAGCTTGCAAAGTGTCCTTAGCTTTCCTAAGCTTTCCAGTGTCCTAGCAACAGGATTTCAGATGACAGTGAGCAGAGGTGGCCCGAAGAATTGTTCTTATGCTCTGGGTGACATTTCTGTTTCTTATTAAGAAACGAGAGAGCCTCATTTTTTCCCCAGCAATCCTTTGCTTCTGATTGGCAAAGTTGCCATAGTAGCACTTGGCTGAATTAATTCTCGGAAGCCTTGTTATACAGTAGGCTCTGCGTATTTATTTGCCATTCCAGTCATCCCCACTGAAATGTAAGCTCCAGGGAGCTCCGATGACTTTTCCCTGTTTTGATAACTGCTGTATTCTCAACACATGAACTCGGCTCAGCATATACGAAGAACTCAAGTGTTTGTTAAAATGATGAATGATGCTCTCTGAAAGCTAAAAAGACATGAAAATCTCTTTTGTGTTTCCTGGAAGAAGCATGAGATGGATTTAGGTAAGAGAAACAACACAGTGGGCATTATGTATCACTCTAACATTAGTTATGAGGGAAAAACTGGATGTTTTGCTTTGTCTTTATTATCCAGGTATAGAGAGACTGTGGAAATATTAACACAAAGCTTAAGCTTTTTGCAAAGGCCACAAAGAAAAGAAGAAACTAGATAATTAGAGAGAGTGGATATGATGGCTAATCTTAGTTGTCAACTTGATCATCTGGAATCAAATCAACTGAAACCCAAGCAGCTGGCACACCTGTGAGGGAGCTTTCTTGAGTGAATCATTTGAGGTGGGAAGATTCACCCTAAGTCTGGGTCACACTGTCTATTTGCAGCCTACATAAAGGAACATGAGAGAAGGAAGCTTTTGCTCTTTGCCTACTTGCCCTCAGCCTCACCAGCAAATTCATCTATTCTTCTGCTAAGTCATTCCTTCTCCGGTATTAGAGACTGCCTCTTCAGGATTTCACTGTAGACTAAAGACCAGCTGAGACATCCAGACTGTGATGCTTTGAAAGAAAACAGCCCCCAAAGGGAGTGGCACTATTAGATGTGGCCTTATGGGAGTAGGTGTGGTTTTGTAGGAGGAGGTGTGTCACTGTGGGGGTGGGCTTTGAGGTCTCATATATACTTAAGCCATGTGCAGTGTCTGTTGCTGTTGCCTTTGAGTCAAGATGTAAGAGCTCTCAGCTCCTTTGGCAGCACCATGTCTGCCTGAGTGCTGCCTTGCTTCCCACCATGATAATGAAATGTTTTTCTTTGTAAGAGTTGCCATGGTCATGGTGTCTCTTCACAGCAATAGAAACCCTAACTAAGACACAACTTCATGAACTAAACAACTACTGGGTTCTTGGACTTTGTCAGGAGACAGCCATTGGTGGACTAGTCTGACCACAACCTGTAAGCCACTCTCATAACCCCACTCTTAATATGTATAGATTCATCCTATGGGTTATTTCCTCTAGAGAATCCTGACTTCTATGGAAGAGATCAAGTTTAAACATGAAAGATGTTTGGAGAATTGGTCAAGGACATGTTTGGGGTGATCTTTCTTATCACCCTCTAAAAGAAAGAAGCAATGAGATTTGTCCAACCAAGTCAGAGACCAAGAAATTGAAGCATGGTAGCATGAGTTAGAGCCATTATTTCTCACATTGGGGGACATGCAGGGTTGCTGAGGCAAGCTAGACCATGCGAGGTTGTAGATGTAACCAACCGTCTTATTAAATAAGAAACACAGAACCAATGTAAAAGAGAAAGCCAGAGGTCAGAGCTCAGAGTTAAAATCTTACCCTTCCTCCTGCGTGGTGCTCCTAGCTTCCCGAAAAAGACCTATTTCCTGTGTGTATATCTTTAAATAATCTTTCTGTTCTGCCTTCTCATTGGTTGTAAACCCAAACACATGACTGCCTCATCACTGCCTGTAATGATACAGCCTCACGGACTATTCCATGATCCTAAAATTTTCTTTGTGTCCCCATAGATACAGTGGCCCCCTCCAGCAGGAAGTAGTAAGAGAAGCTACGCCCAAATTCCCAAATATACCAAGCTGGCTTTGGAGATGTGTAAAAGTTAAAACCTTCCTTTTTAAAAAAAGAAAAGGGGAAGTGCTGTGGGATGCTCAGGACAGAGGTAGCTGGAGGCTGCCTCTCAGATGTCCCACGTTACTACCCTTTCCTCATGTCACATTAGAGTTTTCTCTTCATAGTCTTGTGTCATGGGATATTTTGATTGGATTCTGACATTTCCAAGACTGCCAAAAAATTTTGCTTTGAATCAGAGCTAGCTACCAACTGACCAAAATTAACCATAGAGGTTTTGGAGGAGTGAGGATAGATAGAGAGATAGGAAGTAGTAGGACAGGGCTTAGAGAGGGTCTTGACCTTTCTTTAGATGGAGGAATGAGAGAGAGAGAGAGAGAGAGAGAGAGAGAGAGAGAGAGAGAGAGAGAGAGAGAGAGAGACAGAGCGCTTCTCTGCCACTTCTCTGATCATTCAGGTTCTTACCACATTTCTGACTTCCAAGTTTTTATTGTTAAAGAATAATGAGATAAATGCATCATCACTGTCTTATTTCCATAAAGTAAAATATTCTATAAACTTATGAGCTATTTAAATTATTTAATTTGGGGGTGGGGGTCAATTTTTTGGCTTTCTGGTTGAGGGAGGCTTTTCAACTCATAGTAGAGATGGCAGACCTCACTCATCCATAAAACAAATCCAGATCAATATCTACACCCTTTCCTGAAATGTTTTAAAGAATGTGACTTCCTCTCTTTTCTTTTTAAGATTGATTCATTTTTCTTTTTGGGTGTTTGCCTGAACGGATGGATGTGTACCACATGTATGCCTAGTACCTGTGGAGGTGAAGAGACACAGGACCCCCTGGAACTGGAGTAACAGATAGTTGTGAGCTGCCGTGTGGGTGCTGGGAAACAAACCTTGGTCCTCTGCAAGTTCAACCAGCATTCTTGACTGCTGAACCACCTCTTCATCCTGGAATGTGACTTTTTATGTGTTCTGTCTATTTCCAAATATCCAAGAACTAGAAAAATAGTTAATCATAAGGGTGTTTTTTGTAGTGTGTTTAATTGTTTTCTTTCATCAAGTTTTTTTTTTTTTACTTACTCTCAGAAGCCCATATTTCCCCAGCTAATTCCAAAGACAGCATACATCAATGAATTGTAAGTGTTAGTTTACTACCTCTAAAAAAAAAAAAAAAAAAAAAAAAAAAAAAAAAAAAAAAAAAAAAAAAAAAAAAAAAAAAATTTGAGCCCAGAGCAGGTCTGAAAAGTTAACTACACTCTATTACTTTTAAGAGAACTTGCCTCAAGGCCCTAGTGAGAGAGCAGTAGGTTTTTCAAAACAAGCTTCGGTACATCCAGACCCTGAAAGCATCATTCCTTTAAGCTCCAAAATGGAAACAAACAGATGCCCGGCCGGGGCAGACTGATGTGAGGAAGGACAAAATAAAAGCTGGTCTTAAAAGTGTTTACACTAATGGAAATGCGTCATGTGGCCGCTGGAATGATGGGAAATCAATAACCCTGACTGGGGCAACACAGTTCACCAGCATGGAGAGAGTGCTTAACATCTTATGGACTCCTGGGAAAGAGCGGAGAGCACACAGCTGGGTGAGGGCTTGCTGGTAACAAAGGGCAATGCAGAAGCTAAAGAAACAGCAATGGGTCGGATCAGCTTTAGCTTCTGGGATCTGTCAATCTCGATCTACTTAGTGCTTCTTTTTTTTTTTTTTTTTTTTTTTAAAGATTTACTTATTTTGATTCTCTGCGTTACTGGTTTGCCCCCTTGTATGTCTGTGTATCATGTGCATACCCAGTGCCCATGGAGGCCAGAAGAGAGCGTTGGAATCCCTGGAAATCTAATTAAAGATGGCTGTGGGCCATCGTGTGGGTGCTAGGAATTGAACCCGGGTCCTCTGGAAGAGCAGCTGGTGCTCTTAACTGCGGAGTCATCTCCCCAGCCCCTTCTCTAAGAAGAATGAGTTCTAACTATATGATATGTTTTGCATGTATTAAACTCCAAAGGAATTCCCCCTTCCACAGAAAGAGTGAAATCTAGTGGAAGGAATTTGTTAGACCATTTGTACGGGTTTCCAGACACTGGCTGCAGGACACAGCGCCATCATCCCCTGATCATCCTATGCTGTGTGGTATTCAGTACAGCATTCAGTCACTGCTGCAGTCTGGCTGGCTGTACACATGCTGCCAGCCATGGTCACATTCAGCTGTCGGAATGACTGATTTCTTCTGTGAGCTCTATGGGAGAATTAATTGCTTACTGTCACATAGTAGATATTATTGTCCTTGGTAAATTTTAAATTTAATATTGCGGTCATTTTTCTCCATAAAAAAATACTGATAGTAGAGATCAGTGGGAAATAAGAATCAACACAAAAACCTTCCCCTCTCAGTGAAAAGAGTGTAAAGTAGATCCAAGTGTAAAATGGCCATGTAGATGAGTGACCTTCAGACTCACGATTTTCTAGGACTGCCTGGATTCTAGTGGAGGTGTCAAGAAGTCTATCAACAAGAGGAAATATGTCAGGTGGTGCTGAGCATTCTGGATTAAGACAGGGAAAGGGGATCAAGAGCAGTGAGTTGGCCACAGGTGCTACTTTAGTTGAAAGTAATCTCCGAACGTGATCTTCGTGTGGAGGAAGCCTTGCAAAACCCAGAAAGAGGACTAATTATGTCATCTGGATGTGGTGGTGCACGCCTTTAACCCCAACACTCAGTAGGCAGAGGCGGGGGGGATGATCTCTGTGAGTTCAGCCTGGTTTACAGAGTGAGTTCCAGAACAGCCAGATCTCCATCGTCAGACCCTATCTGAAAAAATAAAAAAAAAGGGGGTGCGGCGGGGGGAGAATCATATCAGCCAGGAGAAGGGAGCGCAAAGGCCGCTGGGAGGAGTGTGAGGTGGCTGTGTTTTAGAAACGGTTAGAGTGGTGATAGGAGTGTGGGAGGTAAAAGAGCAGGAATGTCCGGTGAGGAGAATGCTGCAGGGGCTGAGGTGCAAACGATGGGTTAAGCAAAGCAGGCAGGCAGGCAGATCAAGATGCCCGCGAAGGTATCGATCAAGATGCCCACGAAGGTATCGATCAAGACGTCTATGAAGGTGTTAGCAACCAGACACCTGGAGAATGGCTACAGCATCTGCCCAGGAGTTTAGGGAACCGGCTCCCCCCTGAGAAGACAGGGGAGCGGGTTAGCTACTTCCTACCTGCTAACTCGGAGCAGCTTGACAGTCATCTGCTATGGTCTGAAAGGCTCCCCCAGCACCCGTGATGACACTGAAATGCCACTGTTACTGTATGAAGACACAAGGCTTTTTAGGGTGGTTAGCGAGCCATGCTGTTGTGTGAGCTTGCTGGCCCTCCTGTCATGTTAAAGGTAACACAGAGGCCCTCATCGGATGCAGTTGTCAAGTTTTTTTAACATCTCAGCCTTCAGAATGGTGAACCAAATAAACGTCTATTGTTTATAAAATGAAAGGAAGCTAAAACAACATCTAAACTGAAGTGTTATGTGGCCAGCTGAGACGCTCATAGAAGAAGCTGGGGCTGGAGGGTACCCATGAGACATTGCTAACAGGATGCTGGTTTAAGATCGTGATGCATAAAGTGGGTGGAGTACTGGGAAACCCAACATTTAGAATATAAAAGAGAAATGGGGGGAACACAGAAAAGGAGGTATCCTAGAAGCTAAGAGGGAGTGTTGAACCTGCTAGCATATGTCTGTAATCCCAGGTACTTGAGAGGTTGAGGCAGGGGGATTGGAAGGACATCCTAGGCTACATAATGAGTTTAAAGAAAGCTGGGCAACTTGGTGATGCCCTCTCTAAAACCGTTCACTAAAGATGGGGGCTTATGATATAACCCAGTAAGAAAGTGCTTGCCTAGCGTGTGGGGAGCCTGGGTTCCTTCCCTTTGCCCCACAAAAGGAGTGATGGATTATGTCAAATGAAGCTGAAGATTTGAAAAAGATGGGAGGCAACATTTGCTAAATACACTCCTGGCAAGGGTTTTATTATAGAATACATAAAATATTCTAAATATCAAAAGCAAAAATACAGCCCAATTTAAAAAAAATAGATAAATCTTCACAATCCATGTGGATTCAGTCCATTTGGGGAGAGGCAGAAACCAGACTTCCCACATGATAGGTAAATACTCTAATTGTACTGTGGCCCAAACTCCACCCCTTTAAAGAAAAAAATTGAAACAGGGTATTATGCAGTTCCCCAGCTGTCCTTGAACTTGCAACACTCCCGCCTCAGCCTCCCAGGCACCAGGGATGACAGGCTGATCCCAGTAACATCCAGCATTGCTTCCCTTCTGGAAACCCTTCTACAACATCTTTTTTATCCCCCAGTTGGTTTTTCTATTCTGGCTTCTTTCCTGAGTTCTCCATACTAGGGTTTATACTGCCATATCCCTTGCACTCCTCTCTGGCCTAATAGTTCACACAAATCAATAGTAACACCTGGGGGTAGAGGGACGCACTCACAAGGCCCATATCTCCCTAAGGATCTATAGGCAGGGTCCAGTTGTTGAGTGAAGTAGACGTATTTTCTTCACATGTGTAGCCATTAGTAAGTTGCCCATGCTCCCGTTAACTAATTCATCACCCATTCTCCTGTGACCTTAATGAAACTCACTTGATTACAATAAATAAATAAATAAATAAATAAATAAATAAATAAATAAATAAATAAAAATAAAGGCTCAGAATCACTGACCCTCAGGCAGATGAAGATTAAAACCACGATCTGGTATAATCCCATCAAAGATGCATGCCTATATCAAGAGAGAAAAGACAGGCAGTGTGGAGAAGAGGGAGCCTGTGACAGAATGTCTTTTGTCAATGTGACACACACAAGAGACACCTAGGAAGAGGGAATCTCAATTGAATTGCCTCCATTAAATTTGCCTGTGGGCATTTTCTGGATTACTAATTGGTAGAGGAAGGCTGAGCCACTGTTCATGTTGCCATCCATTGACCAGGTGGTCCTGGCTTGTAGAAGAAAGGTGCTGAGCAAGCCATGGAGAGCAGGTGGGTAAGCAGCATTGCTCTATGGTCTCTGCTGCAGTCCAGTCCCTGCCTCAACCTCCCTCATTGATGGACTACAACTTGTTAGCTGAGAAAAAAAGGATCCTCTCCTCTCCAAGTTGCTTTTGATCAGTGTTCGATCACAGTAACAGAGAAGCAAACTAGAATAGAGTCTGTGCACACTGTTGGTGGGAATTAGCATGGAGCGATGGCTCTCGAAGCTAAAAGTAGATCCAGAAACAACCACGCCTGGGTGTATAACTAAAGGATGCAAGGGTATGCAAGAAGTGAAACATGGCAGAGAACCCCTGCTCATGTGTACAAATTCATTCTTCTTATCAGTTCAAATAAATGTAATTGAAAATAAAAACAAAGAATTATGGAAGAAGTGAAAATACAAAGCAGAGCTCATAAATATACATCAAGTGTCTATCTATGGTAAAATCCAGTCACAGAGGCGTTGCTTGGAGAGACAATCTGATGAGGTGAGTTTCAAATTATTTTATTGCATAAAGTAAAATGGGTTTTGGTATGCTGGGGGATTCTGCGCCTGAGGTTCCTTTTCATATTTTTAGTAGCTTTTGCAATGACTATTATTAAAAGAAGGGTGGCACAATATGACCACTCCGATTTTCTTAGAGCTGGTGTCCATTTCAGTGGGCAGTGTCTACATTGACTGGTCAGTGTTGCTGGCGTGTAAATAGTTAAATATTCTGAACATCCTTCCTTCTGAAAGCAAAACAGTTCTTTATTTTCTGAAATAGCACAGGACTTGGCTGTGTTTGCTGGGTCCTGAATGCAGTGAGTGCTTAAAAACAGTCGGCTGGATCTTCGGTGCTCTGCTCCCAATGTTTCCTTCCCCTTTCCTCTTTCTTAGCAGCTGCTCCATTTCTAGAACAATACTGAGGCCTCTGCAGCTGCCTTTGCCCCCACAGACCACCCCATGATAGCATGTAACAGAACGTAAAACCTTCAGAGCAATGGGCTTGAACTATCAGGCTGGCCATGTCTGTCTGCTATGGGTTTGGGGTCAGAAGTGTTCATCCTTTGAGCTCTAGAGAAAAATTATCCACCCCCAAGTAAGAACAAGAACAAGAAAAACAAACACATATCGGGGCAGGCTATGGAATGGAAAGAATAAAGTATGTTTTGTGGTTTCAGAATTAGACCCTCAGTGAACTGAAAGGTTTTATGAAACCGTTGTTAGTCCAGAGGTCAATGCCAAAGACGAGTCTAATGTACACGGCTTTCCTGGCTGGATGCTTATTGGAGAGAGAGTCCACCATCCTCAGAGTCCACCTGGAAAACAAATCTGCAGGCTGGGGCAAGGGACCTTACGTGCACGTCAGCAATTGCGTTTTCTTTCTCCAGCTCCATCCATTCAGAGAAGCCTGACACTGCAGCCGTGGGTTTTATTGGATTTCATGTCTCCCCCAAGAGCATGAGAGTGAAATCTGTACTTCTCAAAGTCGTCCCGTGTTGTATTCAAGCTCCCCACACAGAAGCCTCACACTATTACAGAACCAATTTAACAGTTATTAAATGCTCACTAGATGTAAGGTACATAGTCTCAAAAGGAAAAAATAGAAACAAACCACGCTCCTCCCTGTAGAGTTACAGACAGCACAGAGATGACAGGACCCTTCCCACACAGCCCAGTACATTGTTAGGCGGGGGGGAGGAGACCAGATGATGCTCAGTTAGTAGCCCCTGAGTAGTGGTCTACACTCATTACACTCATTCATTTTACTGAGAATTCTTCACAAAATTCTGATTAAAGAGATTGACCATTATTTTACTCTCTTCAGACTAAGCAAAGACTTGCTATGAACTTTTTGTGTGCTAAGCATATGGACTACTTTGAATAACAATAATAATAATAATAATAATAATAATAATAATAATAATAATACACTGTAAATAGATACCTAACAACAGTTAGGAGTTTTGTTTTGTTTTTTGAGACAGGGTTTCTCTGAGTAACCCTGGATGTTTTGGAACTCATGCTGTGGATATCACTCTATATAAATAAACACTGATGGCCAGTGACCAGGCAGGAAGTATAGGCGGGACAAAGAGAGAGGAGAATTGGGGAAACAGGAAGAAGGAGGAGAGACTGCAGCCACCGCCAGGACAAGCAGCATGTAGAGACTCTGGTAAGCCACCAGCCACGTGGCAAGGTATAGATTTATAGAAATGGGTTAATTTAAGATAAAAGAGCAGTTAGCAAGAAGCCTGCCACGGCCATACAGTTTATAAGTGATATAAGCGTCTGAGTGATTATTTTATAAGTGGATTGTGGGACTGTGGGGCTTGGGGAACCTGGAGAGAAGCCCTCCAGCTACAAATGGCGCCCAACGGCTCGAGTTTCCACCTTAAACCTGAAAATATTTAATAACCAATTCTAAACAGAGCCAAAACCAGGTTCCTGCTTCTTGTCTCATACGGGCAGCTAGATGCGACAAAACGCAAGTTTGGACACTGGCGGGTTCCTGGCGGGTGCGTTTGACCTGCAGTATGGCGGAAATGAGGCATCTGCCAGCGGCAAATTAAGCTGTGTGGTAGATTTAGTCTTTACTAGTATTTAAAAAAAAAAAAGAGGTTTCTGGGCTACACACTGCTTTGATAAAAGCTTAGACCCACTATTTCTGAGACTTGATGACTCCCAGAGCTGGCGGAAAACGTACCACTGCCATGTTGGGAAGCTGAAGTGGGTGGAGCCAGCAGCCACAGCGCCATTTCAGGCTTACAATGATACAGTTTAAAGCAATAGGCTCAAGGCTCAAGGTAATATAAAACATAAGCCACATAAAGATGGCTACCACACAGAGAATCTGGATTATGTTCTCTTTGATATTCATAATTAAAAAAAACATTTGATTACAAAAGCTGTTGAGTTATGCCAAAATGTATATTTTAAAGGTACCTTGACTTCAAAATTTAGATATAAGGATATGTTACTTTGGAAAAGAGGTTCTGCTTTTGTTTCCACAGAAAGCCAGAGGCTGTGGACTTGTTCCAGATTAAGATACATCAGGTTTCACCAGCCAAGACCCCTGAAAGGACTCCGATGACACCATGGCCCAGATGATCCAACATCCAGATCGGTTTCAAGGCAACTGGTTCACACAATACAGCCTCACGGACTACCCCATAGGTCTAAAATTTTCTTTGCGTCCCCATAAGATACAGTGCCCCCCTCCAGCAGGAAGTAGTAAGAGATGCTACGCCCAAATTCCCAAATATACCAAGCTGGCTTTAGAGGTGGAATTGGCTCACTCCCCTCTAAACCCAGACATATTGCTTTAAAAAAAAAAAATGGTTAAGGGATTCTTGTGTCCCAAATCAGAAGAGCCCTCTGGTGTGGGACAGAGAAAAACCAATATTTTTATTTAAAACAGATTGATTATAAATGTGATCTCTTTCTAAAAAAGAAAAGGGGATATGATATATAGGAGGATATGGAGATGATAAGATAAAAGGGTAGATTAATGAACCTACTTTTAAAGAATAACTTGTTTAAAATGTTTTACATTGGTATAGATTTTAGTTTATGTTTAAAATGTTTTACATTGGTATAAATTTTAGTTCATTGATACAAACTTGAAGTTAATTTTGTTATACTCTCTCTCTATATATATATATTTCTATTCTTGTTTGAGGTATTATGTTTATATAACTCATTTAAAATTGTAATGGATAATTAAAAAATAGATTAATAATTAGTCATCTATGATAATCATATCTGTAGCCATGTTAGTTAAGTCTTCTAGGTATACATAGATATATTTCAGATAGATAGGTAATCTTCAAACACTTCATAGACCTGGAGAATATGGCATTTAAATAACTTAGAATTCTGTTGACGTGAGACACAATTGCTCCTGGCTGCACCAATTTGATCCCGAGAGAATGTTGGGCTTCTAAGACATTTCCATTTGGAAGTTTGTCTTTTTGGCACAAAATGGCCTACTGGGCAAAGAACTGCCCTTGCCTTGATGGCTGACAGTACAAATGCAATGCTGTCCTTTCTGGACAAGCGGGACACAAGAAAAGCGACCACTGTACTCTGCCAAGACAGGGTAAGATGGTCTCTTAAAATTCCTGCTTCTAAAAATGGTCTGTCAGATACTCTAGGCCTGTAACCAATTTGAATGCACCAACAATGCTGAAAAACATTAGGTGACTGTCCAGGCTGCCAGCTGTCTTGGTCTACTTTTGCAAGATTCCCGAAAGTTGCCGGGCGTTGGTGGCGCACGCCTTTAATCCCAGCACTCGGGAGGCAGAGCCAGGTGGATCTCTGTGAGTTCGAGGCCAGCCTGGGCTACCAAGTGAGCTCCAGGAAAGGCGCAAAGCTACACAGAGAAACCCTGTCTCGGAAAAAAAAAAAAAGATTCCCGAAAGTTGCTTGCATCCATCTACCATTTCTCAGGTACCATTATGTTCCTTCTCAGGTCTTTGATGTGGTTGAAGACTAGATAGTCGTAATTTCCTCAGTTATGATAAAAGATAAGTTAGCTATAAAACCTTAAACTCACAAATATAAGATAGATAGGACATCTTCTTTAATATTGTAACTATAATTCTTGCTCGGTAATTGTTTTGTTATATGTAATTTTACCATGTTAAAGTTAAAACCTTCCTTTTTAAAAAAAGAAGAAAGGGGAAGTGCTGTGGATATCACTCTATATAAATAAACACTGATGGCCAGTGACCAGGCAGGAAGTATAGGCGGGACAAAGAGAGAGGAGAATTGGGGAAACAGGAAGAAGGAGGAGAGACTGCAGCCACCGCCAGGACAAGCAGCATGTAGAGACTCTGCAGCCACGTGGCAAGGTATAGATTTATAGAAATGGGTTAATTTAAGATAAAAGAGCAGTTAGCAAGAAGCCTGCCACGGCCATACAGTTTATAAGTGATATAAGCGTCTGAGTGATTATTTTATAAGTGGATTGTGGGACTGCGGGGCTTGGGGAACCTGGAGAGAAGCCCTCCAGCAACAAACTCACTCTGTAGACCAGGCTGACCTCGAACTCACAGAGATCCGCCTGCCTCTGCCTCCCAAGTGCTGGGATTAAAGGTGTGTGCCACCACCGCCAAGCCAGTTAGGATTTTTCTTATTTCATATGAAAGCAAGAGATTCTGAAAGCAATCATGTCATTTGCCTAAGGCTGCTTCGAGTGTCACCACAAGAATTCACTCCTGGGTGGTCTAAAATCTATGAAGCTTTCTTTCCTCACTATATCAGTTTTTCCTGACGTTTCCCTATAAACACCAAATTGTCCATCTAGAAGCCAAATTCCATGACATGTTTCTGATGGATGTTAATTTGTATCTGTAATGACACTGGTAGGCTGCAGCTCCTGTTGAGTTACATTCACTTGACATTGTGTTCCCTGAAGCACACGAGGAGGAGACCGTTCGGAACACACATTGCAAGGGGAGGGCATGGCAGCAGGTCTGTGTCCTTGACAGACCTGCTTCAAGCCCTGGACAAAACCTGTAGACCTTTCATGCATCCCTAAGCATTTGCATCACCCACAATCGTGCCTACTTATAACTACAAACAGGTTCCAAAACCCGAGGAGTCACATGGTCAGGTTTAACAGCGTCTCCATAGAGGGTACCAGTTTTCTGTATTAGTTCTTTCATTTTCACTATAACAGACTACCTGAAGGAGCAAATTGAAGGGGAAGGATTTGGTTTGGCTCACAGCTTAGGGGGATACAGTCTGTTATAACAGGGGTCTAATGGTGATTGGGACTGGCTTGGTCCCTGGTGGCAGAAACCTGTAGCATGGCTACTGCACATCTTTACAGATCAGAAAGAGAAATGTTCCAGCACAGCTAAAACCTACAAGGCCCACCTCCAAGGAGTTACTTCCTCTAGCTAAAACCCCCTAAATTTTACACAACCTCCCCCAAACTGTACTACCCATTAACTATGAAAAGTTAAAACACAGGACCATGTTGAGGAGATTACATATCTGAAGCATTAAGTCTTGTTATAAAGAGACTCACATTTCTAAGACTGGCTCTTCTTGGTTATAATTATGGTCTGGAGATACCACAATGCATATAAAATTACTAATTATTGTATTCTATTACTAATTTTTACGTGCCCTCTCTCATTTTTGATCTGTGATCAAATACAACAAAGTGTATGTAATCGCCCCTCTTTAGGTAAAGGTTCACATCTATGTGTAACATAACAGATTTATAATGAAGTGTATCACATTTATGAACACTGCAGTCAATATCCTAAGGCATATGTGGAACCTAAGTCACAGTGGGCTTTGGGAAGGTGGGAAGAATTATCAGAAAATAATTTGATGCTGCCTCTAGCTACTATCTCACAACACTTTTACTCATAAAAATGGTATGCCTGCAGTTCTGAAAAAAAGACTTTTAATGCACAAAAATCTATATGGAAACAATGATAGAAAGTGAACACAAAACATAAGATTTTGCCTCCAAGTGCTGGTGTGCACTCGGTGAGCCACGGGTGAGTGTGCAAAGTTCCCATCTGCCAGCTGCCATAGGCTTTATGTGATAGTTATCTGCCATGTTGCTTACACAAATCAATTAGTATATTATTGTCCTACATAAACCCAGGTGCAGTTGATCAGCAGCCCTTTTGCTAGAAGAGGAGTTGTCAAACTGACATTATTATAAAACCATTTAAATGACAGAGTATTCAGAAATTACTTCTCTGAAAATGGTTCCAAATAGTTTTGCAAAAAGGTGATTTGCTGACCTTAGTTCTCAACTCAAAGAGACCTTGAGTGTGTTAATATTGCATTTATTTTAAATGATAAATCCATTCTAGTTACAGACACAAATCTGATCCCTCAGCTAATCAAGCATCACCTGTCTTTCAATTAGCCTTAGCTAAAACTGAGGATTTTTCAAATTTCCTCTTTGGGCAACTGTGATGGTTTGAATAAGAATGACCCCCATAGGTTCATACAATTTAATGCTTAGTCACCTGAGAGCAGAACTCTTTGATGGGATTGAAAAGAATAGGAGGTGGAAGAGTGTCTCTAGGGGTGGGCAATGGGGTTTCAAAAACCCATGCTAGGCACAGTTTCTCTCTCTCTCTCTCTCTCTCTCTCTCTCTCTCTCTCTCTCTCTCTCTCTCTCTCTCCATCCCTCCCTCCCTCCCTCCCTCCTTCCCTCTCTCCCTCCTGCCTAAGGATCAGGACATAGCTCTCAACTACTGCTCTAGCAACTGCCTTCATGTCACCACGCTCCCCACCATGATAATGGACTAAACCTCTGAAACTGTAAGCAAGCCCTCAATTAAATGCTTCCTTTTATCAGCGTTGCCTTGGTCACGGTGTCCCTTCACAGCAATAGAACAGTGACTATGACAGGAATAATGCATAGGCAGAACGATCAGTTCTTTTAATTTATGTACCTGCAAGGTATGCTAATTTAGCCAAGAACCAGCAAAAGACAACTTCAGTTGTATTCCCAAACCTCCAACTGCATACAATGTTAAAAAAAAAAAGCTACAGTCATAATAATATTTCTGTTTTTTTTTTCTTTTTCCAATAAGGTCTGATTTAGCATTCTCTCGCTGATGATTAGATAACGTGATTAACAGGTTACTAATGCTATGCTCCAAAATACAGAGAAGCCGTCTAAGGCTATTGCGAGGAAAGTAAGTGCATTTCCATTTTCTAATATTAGTAAGTGCTCTGCTCAACACACTTCCAGCTGGGGTGGATAATTGATCCACTGCCATAAAGCTGCCATCACCCAGTGAGCTCCTACAGGACAGTTCTTTATGTACATTTCCTTAGGCTAATTAAGCAGTGCAAGGGCAATTTTACTTTTCCTGTTCTGCAATTGTGGACAGTGAGGTGCAAAGGAGGCTCCTGATTGGTCAACCGTGTTATAACTACATAGCAGAGGAGCCAATCATGTCCTGTCTCACTTATGTACATCTTTTTACACTATACTAATGAAAGTGAGTTACTTAGCTTGCCTTGGCTCTATATGACTTTAATTTATATTTTGACTTAGTCTTTGGTTTTATCTTTTGGCTGTCTTTCCATAAGATACCAGAGGAGCTACTGAACTGTACGGAGATGGTTGCCTACAATTAGGGACAGAAAAAGCTTTCAGGCTGTCTTTCTTTTTTAGTATTTGCTTCTTTTTATACTCACAGCTATCTTTGATTTTCACAGCCATTTTGTTTTGTTTTACATGGGAAGTATATCTTACATGTGACACCATCATTTCTAAAATCATATTTTGTTCTTTGTGGAAAAGATCTCTCTTTGCTTCTTGTGAGAAAAAAACTTTTGTCTTTTATTTGTTTGCTAAATATTTATATGTGCAATAACTGAGTAAGTCTCTCTTCTAAGTCCTGACAATATAGCCATGAACTATGGACATCTGGTTTCAGACTCTGCTTTTTGGGGCTTGTGGTTTGAAAGGAGTATACACAGAAACAGAATGATTTCAGAAGGTGACTTACGTCGTAGTGAGAATGAGCCAGGATAATGGGCTGGGAAGGTGTCATGCCTAGAGGTGGAAAAGTTCTCTCTGAGAACAAGGTCTGTGCAGAGAAAGTTATTTGGTATGGAAGTGTCTGCTCTGGATACAATCGGGACACAGACATGGTGACAGAATGGGTTCAAATCTAGTGAGGGCAACAGATTAAAGATTTATATTTGATTCAAATAAATAAACCGAATGACTGCTATGTGTTTTAAAGGAAATAGGGAATAATAAGATAATGGAGGACACTCATGGAGGTATCTAGGTAGGGATCTAGGCTGATATCCATGGAAGACACATTGTGCCAATGGTCAGGTACACACACACACACACACACACACACACACACACACACACACACACAAAACCCAGAAAATATTAAGCAACATGTTTCATTGTCTTACCTGGAAGAAACCTCATAGGTCCTAGGAATGTGAAAGTGTTGAGATCATGCTATGTTCAATCTTAGTTACAACATTTTATATAAAGCAGTGGGTTTTGTTTGTTTGTTTGTTTTTTAAGGCATGTCTTGCCCTAAGAGAAAGTCCATTTTCCAAGCAGATTTGACATCACATTGAGGATAGAAGACGACTAGTTCCTGTGTGGATACATGAATACCACCACTCTCACAGACTGACCAGTGACTTACTGCTGGTGGCAGAAGGGGAGCCACCACACAAACTAATTGACGTTGTGCAGTAACATATGGGTGCATCAAAATCTTGTCAAGGAAACTAGACCACAGAACTTACTGGAAATGCCAAAGACTAGGGAAAGGGTGTAAGTCCCTTACCCAGACTCCACAGTGATGGACACCAGGCATTGCAATGGCAATCCACCCCCTCCCCCAATATATCACCCAATACCTGGCGTACGTATAAAGGATTGACAGGCAGACAACTTCTGAATGTCCCTGGGACTTCAGCTTGGTTTGGCTACCTGCCGTTGCTATGGCCTACTCCAACAATGAACACACATTTACTCCCACAAGATTACCAAGGTCGGTGGGATGATATGTCAAACCATGACTGACACCCCTCAATCCGGTGGGAAGACAAAAGCCTGTTTGTTTCTGTTGCTGGCATAGCATGCTCATGACAAATAGCAAACACACTGACGACTGTCCTGACGTCCTGAAGCAGGTAGTTGGTTGAGTAAGCCCTGATGGCAATGGGCTCTGGCACTGCTTGGTTGACTTGTAGAGACATGCCTACTCTAACTGCCGGTGTCGCTATTCCACAGGTCTTGTTATGTAGATCTTCTTCATTGTTTTTCTTGGTGACACGACCAGAGACCATTGTTAAAATCTCATAATAGACTGCTGTACAGTGCTAATGTTTCACAGTTTTGTAGACTATGGCTATCTTTTGGTATCCGTGGTTTTATGACCTCACGGATACTAAAATCCACCAAAACCCTGGAATAAAGTGGTATGGGCATTTCCATATAACATGCACATCCTCTGGTATACTTGAACTAGTCCCAGATTAGTTATAATATTCAACACAATATAAATGCTACACAAGCAGTTATTATACTGTATTGTTCAGGAAATAATGACAGGAAAGAAGGCCGATACACACAGTCAGCGCGAGTAGAATCTTCCTCATTCACAGTGGGTTAAGCCCATACAGTTATAATTCAAAGATTCAGAGGACAGGCCATTCATGTTCCTAAAAGTATGGACATGTCTCTATACTTTTCTCAATTCTTATCACAATACCAAATATACAGGAGAGAATAAACGAGAGACATACAAATTTGATTTTGTTTGATTATTCTTCAAAATTTTGGTTTGTTCCATGCCAGAAACTATTCTAGAGCCTATGATAAGTCCAATTCCCCCCCCCCCTTTACAATAGGCCATCCTTTATTAGAGGAAGCAAACAGGCCAACTGATGCTCAAAGGATAATAGGAAAGTGTTACAATGGAGGCTTGAAACACATCCCCTTTGGACCCAGTAGAGAAGGCATCTGAATTCAAGCTGTGAGAGACCGCATGTGCACCAATCCTCCTCTGTCTTCTATTTCCATGGTGACCATGGATTGGTGACAGTGCACAGATTGCCGCTTATGCTCACCTTTGCTCCTCGTTCATTGTCGCTATAATCTGCTGCTGATTCTAAGCATAGACCAAATGGACTTCACCCTGTGAGTATCTTTGGCTTATCTAATGCTAGCTGTATCTTTTTAGATAAAGTACACCTTTTAAAAGACTTTTTTCCCTTATAACATTTGACTTACAATGTTTGTCCTCCAAAGACGGACCTTGCTTATCTGATGATGCGTGCGGTAAAATAGAAAACCCCATCTATCTGACTGCTGCAGTGCTGAATGCCCGTCACTGGGGTGTTACTGCAGTCACGATAAAAAAGAGAACGGTTTGCAAAACTCTGTGAGCAAGTCAAATGGTTTTGGTGCCCCACATTAGCAAAGTCACTCTTTAAACTGTGTCCAACCAGATACACAAATGACTAAGGAGCAGTGCGGATATTACCAAGAAATGTGATTAAAACTTCAAAGATCTCCAAGGTTAGGAATAACTCTGTATTTCTTATTCACATCGAATCTAGTATTGACTTCATATTCTGGTCATCATTCAGATTGACTGTCATTTGGGATAACATTGGCTTGACAATTTCCTTGGTCAGTATTACTTCGAACATCAATATTTTCCTAATGTTTACCTTAACCAAAGCCAATATTTTTTTATTCTTGACTCCTGAGGTAATTACTTTGGTAAATGACTGTGACATAAATCAGATAACCATATGACAACCTATCACTGATAGTTACCTGCATACCATTTTCCCCAATGATTTTATAACTAGTAAGAAAAATTTGCAGTATTATTTATCTTCTTGAAATAGAACTTTAGACATATGGAGGGGTGGAGAGGAGAGAGAAACTTTACTAATAATCTTAATAAACATTTGGCCATATAATTAGAATTGAAAATTACCGGTCATATCTAAATAAATCAATTTTTATCATAAACAAATTGAATTTCTATGAGATAAGCTTCTTTGTTAACTAGTTCTATACTACCATAAGTAATTAAGAAGATATGGTAGAAAATAAATTCAAACCCATTTTTATATATAGGCAAAAATTACATTTTAGTTTTAAAATGGTACTTTGCCAACTTTCCATAGAATCATTTTCAATTATTTCCTTTGTTCCCTGTGTGTATGTTTGTGCATCTGTCATTTAGTGTAACTATATAGCCATATTAATATAATTGTACTTCCAGAAAGCTTCTTGATGATGAAAATAAAATAATTTAAAAATTATCTTATTTTTCAAATTTATAAAGTGTTTATGTAGTGTTTTAATTTTTGTGCACCTACATTTTAATACGTACAGTCTAGACACCATTCTTAGACCAATTTCTTTGTTTGTCTTTAAATCTTTTATTCTGTCAATAAATTCTTTATATCCTCCTATATATCTTACTTGTATTCAATTTTGCTTTTATTTAGTTTTGGTTGAAGCAATTTCTTTCCAGCTGTGGGTTCAAAGGGGGTATAATATCACCTGTCTTCCTCCTGCATCCCCAGAGTGCCCTGAGATTTAATGAGATAACATCCACATAGCGTTTTATGCTCCTTAGAGAAAGGTGCTATATAAAAGCAAGGCATTGTAATTATTTATGTTATTATAAAACCTACAGAGATATTAGAGTACAATATAGTACAAATAGACAGTGTTAGACTAACTCTAAGTGCAGGCTGGGAAAACCAAACTGCTGGATTTGGAGGCAGTTACTGTTACTCTTTCTCTGAATTCATTGTCTTATTGGTTTCAAACTGCAAATTCCCAGTTTCTCTCAATTGTCAAAACAAAATATTTTTGTTTTCATAGACAGCATTTCAAAGTCATGCTCTCTATCACCTCTGCCATTTAGTTCCTAATGGGTATATTCCCCATCGACACCAGAGTTGAAAGGCTAGTCTCACTGATCACTAGGAACCAGGAAACCTAACAGGCTGTATTCTACTGCATAAGAACTCCATTCTCAGCTGAGCTAGAGAGAATGTAGTACAGTCAAACTGCAAGTGGTCAGCCATTGTCTAAGTATTTTAAACAACAGATACTTGCTGTTCCTACAGTTTATGTACACTTAACCAGATCTTATTCACCTGTCATCCTGCTTTACAGATCAGCTGAGCATCTCCCTCTACCTACTTTAACACTCTGGGATTCCTTCCCTTATGCATTCTGTCACTACTTACTCTGTAGCCATGGCATAGGCGTTATGCAAATCTTTAGGGACACAAAATGTTATGAAATTTTTCTCTCCGAGAGGATCTCAGAGGATAATGGGGATGTCAACATGAATAAAGACAATGGCTGTAAACAAAGGAACACATTGCAGGCAAGAAGGAAAGGGTCAAGGCAGAAAAAAAAAAAAACTGAGATTATTTGAGATCACTGAAGGAGGCATCCCGGAGGAGGTGATCCTGCTAACTGAAGAAGTAGTGAGGGAGTGTAGAAATAGATGTGAATGGGACAGACCCGTGCAAGAACTTTGGAATGTTAAAAGAGGTTCACTGTGTGAGAGAAAGGTGGTTGAAGAAGTCAATGTGTGGGGATTAATTTTAATGCTTACAAGATTGGAAATTGTGCATATATTCCAGGGAGCGAACAGTGGTTCTGCAGCTGGTCAGTGGCCTAAGTGATTCATCTGATGAAGATTATCATAACCATACAGGTGGGATTGTGACTAGAGCAAGGACAGTCTTCCATTAAAAAGTGTTTGCAAAAGCCTAGGCAAAGCAGGGTGAGGTGGGAGCAGTACTGTGAGATGACACTGTTGTCCACATGTTGGACAGGGAGGCCAAGGGCCGGTACCACCAAACCATTGCCTTACTTGAGACACTGACTGGCTGATGACATCATGAGTGATGATGTCAACAAAGTGTAGGAGGCTGTGCTAAGGTAACGAAATGAGGTTTTGTGTGGGAGATTCCTAGTCACATGATGTCCAGAATGGGAGGGACTGTGCAAGGGGTGGAGAATACCCGAAAAAGATCGAGATGAAGTAAGCAGAGGAAGACTGTTCACAAGAACTCACTGACTCCCTGGGGAGGCGGTGCTACAACCACCTTTCCTCTGCTAATGGTGTCTGTCCTGCCAAGGATGCTGATGACTTATTATGCACCAGAAAAAGGCAAATGGAGAAGGATGAATGGCGCTTAGGTCAGCCACATTTCGCTCCCCTATAACTAAGCATTTGTGTCAACATTGTTGTTTGACGAAGCACAATTTTTAAAAATCATTTATTTTACGAGTAAGTTTTTAATGTATTGATCCTCCCTGATCACATGATCACTGTAATCTGTCATCCCCAGCCCATCCTTCAGAGGAGTGGTAACTTAGAGTTTTTAAGAATATCTCACTCTCTAATTGTTGTATTGTACACAGTATTATAATTTATAAGGATGTTTTCATATATGTATAGAATATGCTTGGCATGTTGTCCCATACCCCACCCTCTTTTTACTCTCCCCTCTCATTTCTATTAGTTCCCCTTCCCTCCTATATCGGTATTATCTCTATTATTAAGTCATATGTACACATACAATTTTATGTAGCTACATAAATTCTAGTATCCCTCTTTTGTTTTGTTTTATTATCTTTGAGACCGGGTCTCTCTATGTAGTTCTGGCTGTCCTGGAACTTGCTATGTCGACAAAGGTGGCCTCGAACTTGCAGATATCCACCTGCCTTTACCTCCCGATGCTGGGATTAAAGGTATGTGCCACCACATCTGGCTAAAATCTAGGATCTCCAAGTGAGGGGGAAAAAAGCAGTAATATTTGTCTTTCTAACTCTGACTGGATTCATATAATATGATCTTTAAAAATTGTTCTCCAATTTCTGGAAAGTTGTCAACAGTAAGTCACAACTGTATATATTCCATTCTTTTACCAAACAGCACCTTCATTTTCTCAATTTTTTTCCCTTCTGACTCAGAAAAGAAATCAACCACAGAAGACAATGTCCGTGAATTTTCATGGAAGATGGCAGAAAGACAGCTTGTACCCATAGCCTTGCTGAGACTGCCCAGCCCGGGCCAGCTCTGCAGGTTTTACATCCAGCTTGCTCAGCCAAAGATGCTTCCTGTCCTGCTAGTTCTCTAGCTTGGGTACCAGCCTGACTCAGCTGCCTGCTGCATTCACCACTCCTGATTGGTGTGCCTCCTTTTGGTTATGCTTCTAAGCTGCGGAGCACTATGCTTCATTTATTTGGGGAAGGATTCCTTCGGGTTTTATCATCAACATTACCTCCCTAGGAATCAAGCATATATTTCTGAGGGCGACAGAATGAACAATGTAACATCTGTGGTTTGGCTCCTTCTACATGCAAACTTTGAGGGTATTTTAAACTTCCCTAGATGAATTGTTTCCCCCAAAGATTTATCAGTTTAGAAAACAAATGGACTCCCAGAAGGCCAATCCTCTAGCACTGTGCAGGAGAATCTATCCACACCAACTCCAGGGAAATGCAGATCTAGGGATGCTATGGAATGCCACATATATCCAGAGACCCACCAGTGCATTGGGTACCTGCCAAACTGCCGACAGAAAACAAGCATTGACTCAGAAGGAACCTAATCTGCACCCAACATTTCTATTTTGAGAAATACAAAGTAACAAAGCCACTATCCACAATTTTGATAAGTCTAAAGCAATAATCACCAGAAGATGGAGATATATATATATATATATATATATATATATTATATATATATATATATATATACATATGACAATCCAAATGGGATGCGAACTCACTTTTCAAATTCCTCCACATCATTTAATTTTCATATCATGCATGAAAGTTTAGTTACCACAGCCTTTGGCAATAATAATAAAAACACAGCACCACATATCTATTTACTTTGGGTCTGCTGACTTTATTAGTTTTAATACTAATAAAAGTTATATATTATGTGTATGCTTATCAGACTAATTCTAACTGGATGCCTTTACCAGAGACTGTGGTTCTGCATAGGATTTTTAAGAGAAATGAGAAGACATAAAACTCCGTACTATGACTAATTATTTCTGTAGCTTACCACTACTGAAATTGTTTCCCCAATCAAGGGCACTTTACTTTCTTTCTGCAAAGTGCTTCTTTTATAACTTCTAGTTATACATATATGTCTGAGTTAATGAAGAAAAAAGTGAAAATGGCAAAAAGGGAATGTAAATGAAAAGAAGATAAATGTGTCCACCAGCCTCTTCTCTGACCCCAGTGCAGAAAAGACTGCGCTGAGGGCAGTTGCCGGGAAACACAGTTTCAGCTACTTTATGCTGTGGCCATATATCTCCCGGTGCCAAGCTGTGTGAAGAACGGGTACTTGTGCCTAAGAACAGACTCGCTTCCTAGAGATCACTCAGCATGAGTTATCAAAAATTACTTCCAGCTGCAGTCTAATTGTTAGAACTCACTTGAATTTTGACGAATACAGTAGCGTAGGTTCCCACTTTTAAATTATTTTTATTAAAAAAAAAATTCTCAAGTAAAATGTAATTAAAATTTCCCTGTGCAACTTAAATTAGATTTCTGGGCCAGAATCGGAATTTATTTGTAGACTGGAACAACTAAAAAAAGTTACATGAGGCAAGTCACTCCTGCTGAAGACAGGCTGTGCCTAGAGATGAATCATTTTAGGAGAGATAGATGATAACTTGGAGGATATTTAAGGAAGTATCAACGGCATGAGCATATTCTTTATGTAAGAACCAGGTCAGCTGCAAACACACCATGCTGGCCGGCCTCTTCTCTCACTGCCCCACCTCTGCCCTGTTCCATTTTGTCCAGGTGGTGCTTGAAGCTGACCACCATGGCCCTTGTGGCATTGCGGGGTGACATCTTTGCCTTTCCTAGCATGTGGCAAGTTTCTCATCTGTGGTTGTGAGTATCCTGAGGACAGACAGGATATCTCTTACGTTTATCTCTTGCATTCTTAAGCATCCTGTACAGTGTCAGTGACACACATACAGATAGAAAAACAATTAGAAAAAAAATGGATGAATGAGAGACAGAGTGAATGATCTCTATTCCACAAGGCAGCTGAACTGTATACCAAATTAAGAAAAATGATCAGCTTAAACCTCATAGTGAAAAGGAGGCTAGTTCCAAAAAAAGTACTCAACACTTCTCTAGGAAAAGAAACACCTGTTACAGAATGTATGTCACTCAGAGTGAGAGATCGGTGATCAGTACTTTGATGTGGTTCTCACAAGAATGTCGGTAGCCATGTTGAAAGCAGTAATGGGACAAGCCAACTCAGAAATCGGCAACTTTGCCTGCCTTGGCCAACACATCCTAAGCCTGAGTTCTCCATCATGAATCCGCTATGGCACCTGGTCAGCTAGATGCAACTTCCATACCTGTTAAAATCATTACCTCATCCATATTTCACTAAATGGGTGGGTGACTTTTTTTGTGTATGTGGGTATAATGACGATATCGAGTGACTATTCATTTAAATAAGAAAAACAGTTGGAATAACAGATGCCCAAGAAAATGAGCTTTAACTGGATTTAATAGTAATGAGACACAAAAATTAAGCATACATTTCCAAACATTGGATGTACATACTTTATAATCTAAGCCTTTGAAAACAATAACGAAAGCCATCAATTATATCAACCTTTAATGATTCAGGAAAGGCAAAAATGGAATTTTATTGATTCAAGCACTGGATATTGATAAAGTTTTACTCTCCACTGATACTAAGATAGTTTCAGTACACAGTGGGACTGAGAAAAACTGCCAGCCGAAGAAGTTGAGTGATTTCAATGTCATAGGATGTTACACCTAGAGTTACAGGTCAAGGCATAAAGGAAGCATTCTTCTAACAAAGACAACACTCTTTAAGGATGGGAAAAGCCCCAAAGGTCTCTATAGAAAAGGCAAACCCTGTGGGGAATGAGCTTGGCCTACACACATCTCCACATGACGGGCTTTCATCACCATACCCCCTCTGCACATCAGACAGCTTGTGTACCAACTTCTTTCTTCTGTAGCCCAGAAACAGAAACCACAAGCAAAGCATAGCTTCCCCTCTTTTGAAAATAACTTGTCCCATCATTAACTTTTAAAGAAACCGAAGAAAAATTTTAAGGAATATAAATTCAGAAAATGCCCCCAAGTGTATTTAAATGTATATCTCTAAGACTACAGTGATTAAAACCATTGCTCACTACTACTGAGAACTTACTACTTGGCATGTGCTGTTTGTTATCAATCACTGGTGTTAGTAGCTTTCTTAGAGTTGAAACTTTCTACTTCCATTCTCTCAGAGTTGAACACTCCATCTAGAATGAGGGAAATGAGCCCTCATGAGCTCATACAATATGAGCCTGGGAAATAAACAATAGCTCTCACATCTGTCAGGACAGAAATTTGGAATTTTTTTAAGGGCCTTTCCTCAGTAGCATGAAAAGGAGTAAACAAAACAAACCAACAAACAAAAAGAGTGTGGGAGAAGGAGACCTCAGCAAGCCCAGCTGTAGAGAGGAGAGGTTCTCGGACTGTGCAGCTGTGTGCAGGCTATGCAGAGAGCTTTAGGAATGCAGCTTTCATGGGTCATTCATCACCCATGCTACAGTGGGCTTTTTAGAGGTGCAGGTGCTAACCCCTCACCCAGACTCCTGTTAAAAACCCAATAAAATGTCATTGGGTCACAAAGTTGGACTTCGGTGCAGTCATGACTCTGGTCTATTGTGGGTTCTCTTTCTGTTGTATGTGTGTGGTTTATGGTGTGTGTGTGTGTGTGTGTGTGTATCTGTTTGTGTCTGTGTTGTCTCCCCGATGAACAGCCTATTATAGGACACTGGGTTCTACTTTTATAGATGCTTCAATTGCTCTACAAGGGGACTAGGGTGCAATTTTTTATATCCCAAAATTATGATGTGCAGCTCAATTTAAAACAATTGTAAAAACTAAGTAAAGTAACTTCTGATGATAGAGAACAGATACTCGTTTCTAACTAATTCTCTAAGATTTTTCTTTTTGTCCTTGGGGCAAGAGAGCATACCTGTTGCTCAATCATGAAAACCAGAGTTTGGATTCCAGCCTCCACGTAAGTCAGCTTTGCACAAACACCTACCACTCTCGGCCTGAGGGACTCAATACAATCTGCCAGCCCCGATGCCAGCACTTGCACACACAGGTGTCAGACAGACACACGCACACATATAAACAGACATGTACACAAAGAAGCAGTGTAAATAAGTATTCTTGGAACCCTTGGATGCCTCAGCTTTGATCTTCTGATTGCTAACTGTTATAAGGAAATCACCACTTTTACAAATCAAATTGGCTGAGATTGTGACTACTTTAATTCCTTTTGGAACAATGTCATCATAAGCAGATTGGTTACCATGATGAGCACCTCTCTGCAGATCTCCTTTGTGTGGAAGGGTTTGGTTTGATAATATGACAATGTTTCCCACATACAAATCACATACATCCTTTAAAAACTGTGGGATAATTCTGGAAGAGGAGATTCACACACAGAACTCTGTGATGTCTCAACTTGAAGTACCCTTTAGCCCTAGAGGATTCATGGGAACATACCTCAGCTTTTTATTGTTCTGTCATAGGCTGTGAATTTTCTGGGGCTTGAATGTGTTTCTAAGCAGGGGTTTAAAATGCATAGCTTCTGTATTTTCAGTCTTTTCAATTTTTTTTCCTGTGGGGAAATTCAAAACTATAAGACTATTTGGTGGGGAATCAAAGGTTACAGAATAGTCAGGACAGACTTTATTGGAAGATTAGGACAGAGGAACAGGTCCCTTTTTAACTAATTTGCCACCGCCCCCCTCCCTGCCCCATCCCATGAGCATATGTGTGTAGATGTGTATAATGACAGGTGGAACAAAAATTATTATGAAGATTACCAATAAATTCAATTCAATTAACTAAACAAATGACAAACAAATGTACCTATTAGAAAAAAAAGGCAAGCCAAACTAATTCACTGGTCCAGAAAATTATCTCTTTTAACATGGCATCCCTCAGAGGGACATTGTTTCCAATGATACTCATACTGCCATTTGCAAAGAGGCAACCATTATGCCACTTCAGTGAGCTGATGATTTTACTTATATTTTGGCCTATGGCATCTTTTTCCCTCTGCAAGGAAATTCATCAGTTAAAATCCCCATCGATTGTCAACTACAGAGTAGGCACTCGGCTCTGAAATCACTCTGCCGATTCAAATTGTGTTCTGAAGGGAATTGGTCAGGCTGCATTTGACACAACAAGGAACAGCCTGGCAACATATGGTGAACTGACAGAGTCTGGGAACCAAGGAGCAAAGTATGTGCTGCTTCCTGGGACTACTGTGAGTGCCACATACAAGAGTCTGGAAGACAAATAGACTCCCTGAGCGGATCTGCTACAGGAAGAAGGAAGAAAGAGACCACAAGGACAGGAGAGCCTCTTCATTGTGCACTTTGTATGTAGCATATTGTCTCAATATTCTGAAAGAGGAGGCTGCTGGCATCTTCAGTATGTGTTCTGAAGCAGGATGAAAAGGACCCACAGTTACCTGTCCTGCAAGAGCTAATGAATGAGGCATCATGATGGAGGATTGAGAAACGGTGTGGGTAAACAAATTTAGATCCATTTTTGTGGAATATTGTAAGTGGTACCCATTACAAAGTTGGCATATCTTTTAAAGCTACATATATTTCCAGGCATTTTGCTCAAAATAATCATTCCAAGAAAATGAAAAGAGAGCAGAGAAATCAAACAGCAGAGGCATTTTTCCCAGCAAAAACTTCAGTTGAAATTATTTAAGCTAACTCATTTAAAGCTAACTAAATTAAACAAATTAGATGGTTTTATTTTTTATTGAATCAATAGAACTTTAGGGGACTAATATAATATTTTAAAAGGCAGTTTCACAGATCTCAATTGCTTCATTTATTAAAAGAGGAAACTTCACTAGATGATCTATAAAAGCTCTTGTGGACCTAGAATATTCTGTTTCCATAGAGTGAAATAACATTAGTGAAAGTTAGGGGACCCCATTGTTCCAAATTATAACTTTATCAGAAGAACCATAAAAATTATAACATAAAAAAGCAATAGCATCAAGGCTTAGACTCACACAAACACACACACACACACACATATACATATAGACACATACACACCATATACATACACACAAGTGTACAATTAGTCTTGACACATACAACAATAATAACAATCAGAAAATAAAATATCCATGATCTGTTTACTGTACAAATGAAGAACAATCAGCTCTCTATTCACATTAATCTCTATGGATTTCTAAACTAGTTTATCATATTTTAGTCCCTCACTATTGTTGTAATAATTACACCAGTGATTATGTTAATAATAAATGTAAGTCATTTGGGATCTACTGTGTGTTCCAAATGTGACGCAGTTCATCTTATTTAATCTTCACAGTAATATTGTGCATACATGTTTTTTCTATTGTATAAAATGAGAACTCATCTCAGGTAAGTGCCCTGCTCAGGATTCCTCATCTACTCAGTGACTGCTATAGGAACCATACTCGCATCAGACTGACACCATGTGCTCTCTTTCTGCTAATCCACATGAGACACACACAAGGTTGTGTGGGGAGGGTGTTCACTGAAGAGATGGGAGCCTGAGAAAGAATCAGAAGGTTAAAGGCAATCCAGTTTCCTTGGGATCCCCTCCAGACATCCTAGCTTTCTGCCCAGACAGTTGTCCTTCAAACAGCAAGTCCCATCAACATGGACTCTGTTTATTTCCCACTACCATTCCACCAACCCAACTTTTTCCTTGGCCAGTCTCTGTGCCTTGACCGAGCCCCAAATTCACACCCTGTGTTTGAAAATTCCATATTGTGCCCCGGTACCAAGTCAACTGAAATTCCTGTTCTAACATTTCATGAGGTAATGTAGCCTTCCCTGGCCAGGCACACTCTGGATGGGAAAAGCAATATAAACAAAGAGGGGTCCTAGGAGCAGATGTAGAGGACCTGCAGTCCCGAGAGAGTTCAGTGGAGGAAACAAGGGGCAGAGGGTTGGTGTTTTCACATCCACATAGTAATGGGAGTGAGAGCAGAACAAAGAAGAGGTGTGGAGGTGTCACTATGCAGCTGAATGGTGACACAGACTGGCCATTGGGCATTCTCTCCAGCAGAGTACTGACAGATAGATTTAGACTCACACTGTTACACAATGTTGTACACTTCTCTGTCTATTCCTTTGGCTCCATCCAGAGTCCTGTGTAACATCCTTCTCTCTACCCTACGTCTTCGTATTTGTATTTTGCATCTGCTCAAATGAGTCCTGCACATTCGCATCCTTGAACTGCCATCATATTGTAACATAGGCAAGAGTTAGCTGTTCTCATTGGGTGCATAGGATAAGGGTGACAGGGCCATTGAGTGTGTTCTTGTGCACATAGGTGACAGAGCTGTGAAGCTGCCTAGGTTGCCTACTCAGTCTCAACTTGGTTAAAAACCACCTTCCTATTTGGTTTTCCTTCCAGGCTATAATAAGGATGCTTCTCTTATCAAGGAACATATGCAAAAGCAGGAGGCATTTGCATTGCCCTGTATCTTACCTTCCTCAGGAGGTGTTAGCAAGTTATCTGTATTTCCCTGGTGCTGTGGTTGTGGTTTTCAATGGAATTTTGTTTCTCTCTGCATTCTTCCCCATGATTAGCAGAAGACCAACTTTTATACGAACTGTCTACCACCTTTGTGCCCATCATTGGACAGAATAGGCAATGGCTAGTATAAGCCTCTCATGCCCACCTGAGACTACTGTTGCCTTATGTTCAGACATAGCCCCAACTTCAGGGTCCACTTCAGTGCTAACCAGACTCATGAATGATCAGTTGTGAAGTCCATTCACTATAAAATTCTCATTTTCTCCAGACATGATTTATTGACTTCAATTTTATTTTAAATGATAATAAATATGCATATATATCATTTTAAAGTGTAAATTTCAATAGTGTTACATACCCCTACAGCTTGCTCTGTCTCATCATCACTCATCCCCAGAGCTTTTCTGGTGCTCCTACATTCATGTGAACCAACATCTCCCCTACGCAACCCTTCCTCAGCCCTTGGCCATCACCAGTCTTTGTTTTGTCTTGAGGAATTTAACATCTAAGGGTATACAAGTGGAATGCTACAGTTTGGAGCTTGGATGTTCCCCCAAAGGCCTATGTCCTGGCTAGTTTTATTTCAACTTGAAACAAACTAGAGTCATTTGAAAGGAGGGAACCTCAATGGAGAAAATGCCTCCATTAAATCTGGCTGCAGGGCATTTTCTTAATTAGTGATGGATGTGGGAGGGCCCAACTTTTTGAGAGTGGGGCCATCCCTGGGCTGGAGGTCCTATGTTCTGTAAGGAAGCAGGCTGAGTAAGTGATGGAGAGCAAGCCAGTAAACAGAACCCCTCCATGGCCGCTGCTTTAGCTCCTGCCTCCAGGTTCCTGTTCTGCTTGAGTTCCTGTCCTGACTTCCTCCAAAGATGAGTGGTGATATGGAAATATAAGCCAAATAAACCCTTTTCTCCCCAACTTGCTTTTTGGTCATGGTGTTTCATCACAGTGATAGAAACCCTAAGACAGCCTGTCTGTTAAAAGCATGGTCCTTGGCTTGATGCTGGAAGATGTAACCCTTAGGGGGAGGGGCCTAGTGGAAGGAAGTTAGGTCACTGTGGTCTGCCCTTGAAGAGGATGATAGGACCCTGGCACCTTCTTGCCACTGTTTTTGCATCCAAGTAACCATGAACTGAACAGGTCTTGTCTGTCACATGCTTCTGCCATAATGGACTGTGTTGCCACAAAAAAATGGTCAACCAATCAGAGAGAAATTTCAAACTGAGTTAAAGCCAATTTTTCTTCCTGGAAAATTGACTCTCTCAGGTTCTGTTTGAGTTTTGCCACAGTCATGGAAAACTAGATAACAACTGGGAGCCTTTAATACTTATCTTTTGGTGACTGGGTCGCTTAATTTTAAATTTTGATATGAAGTTTTTTTCAGGTTAAGTATAATATACTGGATGGTGACCGTTTAGTGAAAATCAGTAAACAGTAAGTTTTAGGAAAATTTTCTTTCTGTAGTGAATTAGCTTATATTCAAATATTTTTAAATCTAAATTGCTAAGGTAGTTTGTTTCTTGGTTATAACAAAATAAGGGGAAAAATGGCCTTTCAATTTCTTCCTAATGGTTCAATAACCATTTAGATAACCTATTATTCTCTATTCTCTCATTGTTAGGGATTTTCTAGAAAGAAAAGAAGGAAGGAGGGAAGGAAGGAAGGAGACGAAGGAAGAAAGGAAGAGAGAGAAAGAAAGGAAAAAAGGAAGGAAGGAAGAAAGGAAGAGAGAGAAAGAAAGGAAAAAAGGAAGGAAGGAAGAAGGGAGGAAGAAGGAAGGAAAAATTAACCAGCATTCATCTCTATTTTCCTATCCTAAGTTCTTTCTTTGTGCTGGAAACAGTCCACCTGGCTTTAGAATCTACATGCTGGCCTTAATGCATGGTCTGAGTTTGGATAATTTAGACTAGATCACTAATTACTGAAGTCAGAAAACCTCCCAGAGGTGTGAGCCATTCACTCTTCGGACTCTCTGGTTCATGAAGAAAAGGTCAGCATGATGTTGTCCTGTTACCTTTGCCCCAAGATGATGCCTGCTCTTATTACTGTGTGCATATATCTGCCTGAAGTCCATCCACAGGAATCTGACTTCCAAGAAGAAAATCCTTAGATATTCTTGGAAGGTGGTTAACGTTTAAGGAAAAAAGATTCACAGGGCAAAGCCAGATGGAAAAGGGATGAAAGTGGTCAGATGGCCTTTGGACATGACTAAAGCTCGCTGGCGTCTGCTTTAAGGAGATTCACTTGAGAGAAGCCGAGTGGCTAACTTGTAGTTTTACAACCCATTTTGCGTTTGCTTTATTATAGAGAGCTATTCATTTTGTGACTCAAAATAGCTGGGGATCCAGTTCACAGAGAGTATAGCAAGGGTTGTGACAACCCATAAGGCTGTGAGTTTGATCTGCAGCCTTTTCTTTTCCCTCTTCGTTCAAACACACTTGATTTGGACACAGCTTTCAGGATGTGAGAGCTCATTGCCTGTCCCCACAGCCTGCCGTAGGCAGCCTCGGTGCCTAACTTTCTGTTCCTTCAGCAACTCCTTTAACAACCAGAGCCCTTCAGCATAGCCAATATGCCTACCACAGACTCTCCATGAAGACAATTGTGAATCTCACTCCAGTTACTCCTTGTCCACCTTGTACCTGACCAGGGCTGGCATCCTTGTTATCCAGCATGTCTACGAATGGTGTCATGCTCTGTTTTTTGTTTTTATGTTACCAACACATACTACCTGACTTGTAACCTCTCAGCACAGTCCCAGGCCAGGCGAGCCACCTAAGGGCAGAGCAAGGCCAACGTCAATTCTGTTCCAGAAGCTATGCTTCAAAAATATGGTCATGTCCACATGGACAGAAACTGAAACGTGCCCATAGGGACAAAGATGCTTCTAGCACAAAATTGATTCTTCTCCTCTGCAAACTTGAGCCCTGCAGACTTTTGCAGAGGAAAGTACTAAGTTATTGTTTCAGAGAATTTTTTTTAAATATATATATAAATGGTTGCATAGTTTGGTCAAGAAAAAGTGAGTCATTTCTTCATCAAGCCTGCTATATTTTTAAGAAGAAAGGATGTCTGATTGCTGGTGGCTGTCTGGAAGGAGAGCAGATTGGCTCCCCAGGTGTGCCTAAGAGCCATTCTGTGGTGACACTGGCCGAAGTTTCCAGAAGAACAGAAAGCATTGCCAGGCCACCAGCCTAGCAAACAGCTCACTGGACTTGCCGGTTCCATAGGTTACAATGTCATACATCTTCCTCCAGCTTTCCTCAAATGACACCGATGTGGAGTCCCCTTTGAGTTTGTTAGCCACTCCATTGATCACCTCTCTGTTCGCATTTCTTACTTACTTTATACCTTTGTACATTTGCTTCATCTGTTTGCTCCCTTGGTGTAAAGAAGGAGGTTGTGATCCAGCTTTATTTTTTCCCTAAATGTAAGCTAACTCTCCAAGTATGTCTTAAGTAGTTTGTCTTTCTCCCAGCTGTTAGGAAATACCGCCTCCACTGCACTTTAAACTATTACACATGCATTTTGTTGGACTCGAAATCTCTATCCCAATCCACTGAACTTTGATTTCTTTTTAATGCAAAGTCTCTTTCAGCCATGATTTCCAGATACAGGTGTTAGCTGCAGCTTCAACACTGAGCTGTTGCAGCTGTTGAGAGGCAGTGGCAGGGGAATCACTCTGCCACCATCTGTCATGCCTCTGATGGTGCAGCTGGGGCCAATTCCCTTGATGAACAGTTGGAGAGCGGGCCACAGCTCTCTCAGCCAGCCACGACTACCTTAGTGTTCCCCGAGACACCGACGCTTTGCCAAAGCCAGCTCTCCCAAGTTTTCCAACCATTTCATCATCAATTTGTCCATATGTTCCTGTTTACTTACACTAGCTGCATGGGTTTCTGCTATGTGTGTCCAACGTTAACCGATAGGCATCTTTATCTTGCTCCTACTGCAAAGAAGTGTGTGGAGAATTCTAATGTGTCCCCACTCAGCACGGTGCTGACTTCTGAGAATTTTTATATTGGTGTTTACAAACATATTTGCATAATTTTATTAAAATATTTAAATTGTCCCTTTAATTTCCTCCTTCGTTCTGAACATTTACCATTCTTGATGCTTATTTTATTTTCCTTCCTGGTTTTCTTAGCTTCTTGCTGAGAGAGCAAATTTATAAGGGATAGTGACTATTTTTTAAAAAATATTTTAATATTCTACCTCTACCACCTGTGTGTGTGAAAGAGAGTGTGTTTGTGCATGTGTGTGTGTAAAAAGGACAAGATTGATACTGTATTTCTTTTAAAGTACATATTGTAAAATTTGGTCTAGAATTGCACAATCTAACATAATTACACATACCTTTAAGAATTTATTATTTTATTTATTTATTTTGTGTGCACATGTGCATGCTGTCACTTGCATGTCACAGCACGCAGGTGGAAAGAAGACGGGCAAGGCTCAGTAGCTGAGTCAATACTCAGGTCTTCAGGCTTGGAAGAAAGTACCCATATGGCCTGAGCCATCTCACTGGCCCCTGTGAACTCTGTCATCCATAACTTTAACCTTAATGCAGTTATATGATTTCTTAAAGAATAAAATACTAGACAGGGCAAGATTAAAATTAAAAATATGCTGTACATGTTGACAAGTTCATTTTATATATTGATGCAGATTTATGAATTTATATCTGGATAAATTTTCAATCACTTCCAAATCCAACACATTTCATTCAGTTATCTCACATTTCTTTAATTTAAATTAGGACAGTGTGCTCCACTTCACACATAAAAAAATCAACTGGTAAAAGAATCAAAATTTATTTTAAAATAGAATTCTGTTTTAATGGACTTCAAAAACACCTTAATAAAATATTTTAAGAATGAGATTTGGCAAACTTCAGTTCTAACAGAAAGTCTGTAATATTCCTGGAAATCTAAAATCAAAAGAGCTTTTCCTTCTGCCTTACACATAGAACCAGCATTCCCCATACGGTCAGTGGCTGTCAATCATCCACTGATGCTCCTTCCATTCTATCCATGGCAACGGGAAGAAACGTGGATGCAGCCATCTTCATCAGCACCTGATTCAAATCTGTTGGCCAAGAGTACTCTACACATCCTAAATTAAACTAATGTAAGACATTTTGAACATAGCATTGGGTACCTTTGATCTTCAGGAAAATTGCAACACCTAGACCCAGTAGGTGTGGAGAAGCAGTGGGAAAAATGTTCATTTTGTGGCCATAGATCGTGGTTCTTAACTTTCCTAATGCTGTGACCCTTTCATACAGTTCCTGATGTAGTGGTGACCCCCTCAACCATGAAATCATTTTTGTTGCTACTTTGTAACTGTAATTTTGATACTGTTATGAATCATGATGTAAATATTTTTGGACACAGAGGTTTACCAAAGGGCTTAAAACTCACAGGTTGAGAACTGCTGTAACAGATCTTTCTTTTCTTTTTAGGTAATTTTCATTATTTTAAGATTTTAATATCCCTACATCATTTCCTCCCTCCAACCTCCAACCTCCAAACCCTCTTATCTAAACTCCCTTTCTCCCTGTCAAATTCATGGCCACTTTTTACTTCTTTTGTTGTTGTTACATATGTGTTGTGCATGTGTCTCTGTCTCTGTCTCTGTCTCTCTCTTTCTGTGTGTATTACTAAATAAATAAAACCTTCTTAGTCTGTATGAATGTTTTCAAGGCTGACCATCTGGAATTGGATAACCAATCAGTGTGGTCTTTCCTGGGGAACACTACCTCAACCCCTCCCAGCATTCCTTAGTGGCCTGTAGATCTTTGTGTAGGTTGAGGTTTGTGAACTGTCCCCTGTCCATGTCAGAATGTCTGCAATGTCACTGCTGTTCAGCTCATCTTATGCACCCATGTTGGTGAGACTTTGTGGATGTAGGTTCTGACACTTCTAGGAGACGGTCTCATGGAAAACTCCCTGATCTCTGACTCTTAGAGTCTTTTCATCTCTCTTCCTCAATGATCCCTAAGCCCTTAGGGACAGGACATGTGTTGTAGATGTATCAGGTGGGATTGGGCTCCATAACTCTCCATTTTTATTGGTTGTGGGTTTTCTGCAATGGTTTCCATCTGGTGAAAAAAGTCATTTCCTTGATGAGGGAAGACTACACTTATCTGTATATAAGTGTATATATAAGAACATATATTTAGGTGTATTTGCAAGAATATAAGGATAGGTATTCAGAATGCAGTTAGGGATTATGCTGCTTTAGTAGGGTGGTGGCTGTAAGTTCTTCTCCAAGGTCTATGACTTCACTAGCCCTGGGTAGCTGGCTAGGTTCCCAGTACCAGGAACGATTTCCCTCATGTTGAATGGGCCTTAAGACCAATTAGAGTGCTTATTTACCACCCAGGTATGCACCACCACTCTACCCTTAGGGCTATTGTACTATGCTGATGATTGATGTGGTTCACAGGCATCATAGCTGGGTAGGGCTGTTGGTTGCTTCCCCAAATTTGGAGGCTTTCAGGGTGCCTTTTGGTACCATGAAAATTATTCCTCAGGGATGAGTTTTTTAGGCAATGGTCATAAATCCTATCCATGATGCTCCTGCCTGGGGCCCACTGAAGATCTATTTTGTCTTAGGGTTTCAGAGGTTTCAGTCCATGGTTATTCAATGGCTCTATTGCCATGGACTGGGGTAAGGTAGAGAAGTGTGGCAGCAGCAGAGAAAGCTGATCATCTCGTAGCAGCAGCCAGCAAACAAGAAAAAGGGATCAGGGCAAAATAAGCACATTCAAAAATATGTCCCTCATTGATCTACTTCTCACAAATGGATTAACCTATTATTGATGAGGTTAGCATACTCACAATCCAACCAGATTATCTAGTAACACTAAAACTGGGAACCAACCTTCAACACATGAACCTTTGGGATTAGTTTATATACAAAGCATAGTTTGTATACAAAGCAGGTGTGTGTGTGATAACACACATAAACACAAGAGAGAGACACAGAGAGACAGAGAGATGGAGAGACAGAGAAAGAGAGACATAGAGAGGGAGACACACAGAGACAAACACACATACAGAAAAGAACTTCCATGGAGTAGATCAAATCTCAAAGTATCTTGAGAATCAAACACACCACTAACAATTGTGTTAATTACCATTTTTTAAAGCAAAAAGGAACCAATCTTAATATGTTAGTGTACTCACTAGGAAACGCATTTGATATGAAAGTATGTGTTGTTTCATGGATTGTGTTTTGTAGTGCTAACTCTCAAATATCCCATACAAAGCAAGTCAAACTCAATTTAGTAAGAAGGCAAAGTATTTATTCTTCTTTCTATGCAATATTATTTGGTTTCTTGGGAATCTGGAGTCAGAGTATCACTCTATAGGAAAGGATACTCCTGAAGGATGAAGGACAGGATTCATTAGAAGCATCCTTACATCTCCATGGGTGCTTATTCCCCTCACAGCAGCCCTGCTACTTTCCACTGTACTATGCTTCCAGGTATTGTTGTGGTGTGAGTGTATTCCTATGATTCGTGTTGATGCTTAGTCACGAGGGTGACAGTATTAACAAGTGACTTTAGGGGACAAGTAATTGCTGTGGGATATCTTTCTGTATGCTGTGAATATGCAGAATGGCTTCAAGGCAACTGGCTAAAACAATGCAGCTTCACAGACTATTTTCAGTCAGGACTTGACCATAAATCTTAATTTTCCCAGGATCTCCATAAGATTACCAGCACTCCCATCAGCAGGAAGTAGTATGAGAAGCTATGCCCAAATTCCCAACATATTGTTTACAAATGTTTATTTTTATTTAAAGGGGGTTGATTATAAATGCAATCTCTTTCTAAAGAAGAAAAGGTGATATTGTAAATATGATAGGATGAAAGGGTAGATTATTGAATCCACTTTTAAAGAGCAATAACTTGTTTAAAATGTTTTACATTTTAGTTTATTGATACAAATTTAAAGTTAATTTTGTTATACTGTGTGTATATTTCTACTCTCATTTAAGATATTATATTTATGTAACTCGTTAAAATTGTTATGCATAATTAAGAAATACAGATTAATAATTAGTCATCTATGATAATCACACTTATAGTCATGTTAGTTAAGTTTTCTAGGCATACATAGACATATTTATCTTCAAACACTTCAAAGACCTACAGAATATGGCATTTAAAATGTTTTAAAAACTTAGACTTTCTGGACAGTGAGACACATCTGTTCCTGGCAGTACCAATTTACTTCAAAGAAGAAGATGGGCACTGAAGACATTCCATATGGAGTTTATCTTCTTCTTGGCAAAAATAGCCATTTGGACAAGAAACTGTTCTTGCCTGGACTGTTTGACAAATTGTTGTATTGACTGGACATGCAGGACCCATAGGAAAGTGACCACTGAACTTTGCAAAGTGAGATGGTCCTTCAGCTTCCTGCTTTGCAGAGGAGACTGCAAGATTATGACACAGAAGAAGTGACTGAGAGACGAGGCCTATAGACTAAAGATGGATGCCCCAATGTTACAGAGGAACTTTGAGTGGCTATCCAGGCAGGCAGCTGTCTCTGTCATTTTCAGAATTTTGGAAGTTGCTTACAAGGCATTTTCTGTCTACTTAGGTAATATTTTATCCTTCTGGGGTCTTTGATGTAGTTGAAGACTGATAGTTATAATTTTCCTTGGTTATGATAAAAGATAAATTAGATATGAAACTTTAGACTCACAAATATAATATAAATAGAATATTTTCTTTAATTTTGCCAAATACAAATAGACTAGACAACTGTAACTATTGCTTGATAACCATTTTGTTATATGTAATTTTACCATATTAAAGTTAAAACATTCCTTTTTGATTAGACAGAAAAGGGGAAGTGCTATTGGATGTTTTTCTGTATGCTGTGAATATGTATTGCTCTGACTGGTTGATAAATAAAGTTGTATTGGCCTATGATAAGGCAGCTTAGAGGTAGGCAGGAAATACAAGCAGACAGAGAGGAAGAAGAAGGGCGGAAGGGAAGAGATATGAGCCAGCCACCCAAGGAGCAACATGTAATGGGATGCAGGTAAAGCTGTAGAACATGTGGTGATAGACAGATTAATAGTTATGAGTTAATTTAAGATATAAGAGCTAGCTAGCAAGAGGCCTGCCATAGACTGTACAGTTTGTAAATAATATAAGCCTCTGTGTGTTTACTTGGGTCTCATCAGCTGCAGGACCAGGCAGGACACAGGAACCTTTCCAAACTACAAGTAATCATGAAGCAAAGCCTTGATCCTGGAAGATGAAGCCACGAAGTATAGGAGAGCTTGACCCTTACCAGACAGTGGCCCTGCTAGAACCTCACTGGAGTCCCAGCATTTAGGCTGCTGAGAAGTACCATTTCTGTCCTTATAAATCATCCAGGCATCTTGGCATAGATGGACTAAAACAGAAGGGAAAGGAGCATAAGGTATTGGAGACACTGAGCTTTAAATAACACTTTTAAATATCCAATAGTTACATGTGTGAGCTCATAATATCGCTGTCAGTGGATTCAGATATGTAGTTAGACAGTTGTGAGAGCTACTCTAGCTGACAATGAGTCCAGTCATGTCTACTCAAGTCATCTTCAACAAATGATTTTGTAACAAATTAGAATTCAGCATGAGAAGAGAACCACAAGGAAGGAAAAAAATCTACATTTAATCACTTATAAGTGCTTACGCTATGACTGATGCCATATTTTACATAGATTACTTATTTTAGAGAGCAGTGACGGCTTCAAAGAGGCTTTCAACGGCAACCTCCAGGCATTTTTCCAAAGTCTAATGGATTTCTCTAAGACATAAAAACCAGGAATGCAGAAAGTATTTGTTTCTGGTTTCCCATAAAGCTTCATTAATCACTACAGATCACTAAGAATCAGTGAAATGCCATAAATGCTTGCTTTCCATTTCCCCGCAAATCTAACACTGATGCTTCCGTAGCAAAAGGTCGCAGAATTGAATGGATTTGATATGTGCTGGAAGACAGATCACAAGTGCATGGCAAGCAAGGAACACATGTCCTCCACGTATCTGCATGTGAGTGCACATAGAACATCACGTTACTGGCACGAGAACCTTTTGTCCATTACCATCAAGTCAGTCTTGGTTTCTTTCCTATTTTAAAAATATGATATATGAATTGTGCTAGATTATTGCTCTCTTCTTACACATAATGAGGAGATTCACAGAGGCTATGGAATCAGCAAAATGTCACATAGTAAATGTAGGGGACAAGCCTGGCGGTGGTGGCACACGCCTTTAATCCCAGCACTCGGGAGGCAGAGGCAGGCGGATTTCTGTGAGTTCGAGGACAGCCTGGGCTACCAAGTGAGTCCCAGGAAAGGCGCAAAGCTACACAGAGAAACCCTGTCTCAAAAAACCAAAAAAAAAAAAAAATGTAGGGGACAAATCAGACTCAGACTCAGGCCCCTGTCGTCCCAAACACACTCCTAACACAGCCTTTCCCCCAAAGCATTTGCAGCAAATGCCCAGATGATTCTGATCTTCTAAGAGCACCCGAGGAACCCAAAATCAAACGTGGGGACTGCCTTGTCCTAGACTTGCTGTACAGGATATTACCATGTCTTTCTACATGTTTACTGCCCTTGCAATAAATCCCAATCCCATCCTTCCTTCTCCTTTCCTTTCCTCTCCTCTTTCCCCTCCCCCTTCTTCTCCTTCTCCTTCTTCTTCCCTTCTTCCTCCTCTTTTCCCCAACAAAGCCCCATGCTGTTGCCCCCTGCTGAAATCAAACTCATAATTTTTTTTGCCTCAACTTCCAAACTGCTAAGATTAAAAGCATCCACCTTTCCCAGCTTTGTTTTATTACTTAGACTGAAAACATTTCTCCTTAAATACATCAGTTCTATGACAAAATGATTTATTGCATATAAGCTAATGAACACATATTACTGTTGGAATCTTATGATCTTTGAACAATATTGTGTGAGCCCAGCGTCATTTGCCTATTTCTTCTCAATGCTGTGGTGTAGGCTTGCAAACACACATATGTTTTTAACTCAAAAACAAACAACAACAACAAAATCAACAACAAAAATCTTCAACACAAATCTCTGTTCACCTTTTGCAAAGCTATATAATAAAGGTTTTAGTCCATATACATGGGAATCCGAAGAAACACTGTCAATAACATTTGATCCATTTTAATTTTAATGGCGAGAGTTTAAAATTTAGAATCTTTCTTAATCCAGCACCTGCTGTTAATTAGCTGGATGACCCTGACTGTGCTACTTAACCTCCCAAACATGTGCTTTTTTCCTCTATGAAACACGCACAAAAAAATTCTACCTTACCTGGTGGAGCTGCTGGGATAGTCAATAAAATGAAGAAAATGGGGATAACTTAGAAGAATGTTAAAATATAGAGTATCATTTTACAGTGATTCTGCTCGGAGCTTTAGTTCATTTCAAATTGATTGATTAACTTAAATGTATTCTAAACATCCAGCACTTCTGTAACGAGTATGTTAGGGGATCCTCAAAGCGGGGCTGTATTTCTGAGTGCACTGGCACTGAACTTACTTTCTTTCACATCCCTCAGGCTCCACCCTCACTGCCTGTTCTAGGTGTCAGCCACTGTGGACTCCATGCTCTTTCCAAACTCATCACCATGCCATTCCAAATGTCCCTCATGATGCCCTATGTCCACTCCCTTCCCTGTTTAGTGAATTCTCTTCCTGTCTTTAAAGTGAAAAATTATCCACGGCTGGACCTGGAGCCCCTGAGAACTTATATAGAGTATATCTCATTTCATAATGCCTGCCATGATGTGTTTTAGGCAGATGGAATTATGATCTCCTTATGGTGAAAGCTAATTCTGTACATTTTTAGATTTTATAGGGTTGTCTGTGTAACTGATGACATTGTTTTCCTACCTCAGATAATGCATTGTGTAGTATTATGAAGTAACAAACACTGGATCCAGAGCTTTGTTAGGCAATGAGTGTGAGTGATATATGTCTTGGGGGTCAGAGACAGAACAGCCACTATATTAAACAGGTTTAGGCAGTGGTAGCACACGCCTTTAATCCTAGCATTCAGGAGGCAGAGATCTCTCTGGATCTCTGTGAGTTCAAAGCCACACTGGAAACAGATAGGCCTGGTGATACACGCCTTTAATCCCAGAAAGTGATGGCAGGAAGCAGAAAGGTGTATAAGGTGTGAGGACCAGAGCCTTTTTTAAGCTTTTAGCTTTTAGCAGCAGTTCAGCTGAGATCCACTTGGATGAGGATTCAAAGGCTTTCAGTCTGAGGAAACAAGATCAGCCAATGAGGAATTGGCAAGGTAAGGTTGGATGTGGCTTGTTCTCTTTCTCAGATCATTCAGTGTTCACCCCAATACCTGGCTCCAGATTTGTTTTTATTAATAAGACCTTTTTAGAAATTCTTGCTACAAATGAGGAAATGTTTGCCGTCAAAAGAGCAGTGGAGAGAAAGGACACTTTTGTAGCCAGCACCCACAAATATATTTCACAGTCTCTCTGGAACTCCAAGTCCTTTAGTAAGTGAGAAGACAGGTTTTCTCGAATGGTTGTGTGACTTACCCAAGCATGGAGCAGACAGATCTGAAACTCAAGCTCATAGTGCTTCTATCATTACCATCTTCACTTGGTGAGTTAGTTAAAGTTGATCACTCGCAAGGGTAGACTAGGCCTTGCCAATGAATGCATAGTTCTCTATGCTTTTCCACAGCAGAGAACACCACATCACACATTAGGATTCCTAGTTCCCCATGCCCTTCCACAGCAGAGATCATCATTCACCAGGTTAGACTAAGCCTTTTCAATGGTACCATTGTTCCCCATGTCTTTCTACAGTAAAGATCACCACATCACACACTAGGATTTGTTGGTTTGTGTCTGCTTATACCAAATTCCTGTTTCCAAAGGATAGGGTCATTATATATACCACATTTTATACTAGGATCATTGTTGGCATTTAATTTTCCTCATCAAATAAATGAACTTTATTCCATTCATTTTAAAGCTGACGAAGATTTTTCCTGTCCAAACCACACACACAGCCTTGGATCAGTCAGAGTTGTGCAAATTACCTGGGCAGTTTTGACAACATAATTGTGTATCATTTTTTAAATATTAATAAATTTTATTCTAGTAATCTTTAACTTCTTATTAAATAGGGATAAAATAGTCAAAGTGGAGGTAAGGCCCCATCTCCGGACCAGCAGATCAGGTCCCTAGCTCCTAAGTCCTGGGGGCACACCCTGTGCCCCTCCCGCAAGCTATTGGAGCCCCAGAGACCAGCCAGCTGCCTCTTCTACCACCCTATTGCCAAGAAAACAACCCCCTGTGACACCAGTGAAAACCGGAGACATAAGTCCACCCTGCACTGATTGGGAACAGAAAACAGGTGCTACCCTGCATGGATTAGGAATAGCTGCTCCCTGAGACAGAGCCCACTGATGCCCACTGGACCTGTTCCCTGAGACACAGAACCCATCAGCACCGATTGGACCAAGAGCCTGGATTAGACCAAGAGCTCCCATTAGACTAAGATATCAGTCAGACAAAAAGAGGCTTCCTCAGACACAGACAGCTCTTGCATGGAGTGGAGGAAGAGATGGGCAGACACCAGTGCAAAAATACAGTCAATAACATAAAGACCAATATGACACTATCAGAACCTAGTGGTGCTACACCAGCAAGACCTGAACATCCCAAAAGCAGAAGAAATGGACCTTAAAATGACTTTAAGATGATGATAGAAGTCTTTAAAGAGGAAATGAAGACTACCCTTAAAGAATTCAAAGAAAAGACAAACAAAAAATTGGAAGAAATCAATAAATCTCGTAAAGAAAGCCAAGAAAAAGCAATTAAACAGGTGAATGAAAGAGTCCAAGATCTGAAAACTGAAATAGAGGCAATAAAGAAGACACAAACTGAGGGAAGGCTGGAAAGGAAAAATCTGAATAAATGAACAAGAACTACAGATGCAAGCATAACCAACAGAATGCAAGAGATGGAAGAGAGAATCTTCAATAACCTCTGGTGTTGAAGATACAATAGAGGAAATGGATTCATCAGTCACAGAAAAAACCAAAAAAGTCATGACACAAAATGTCCAGGAAATTTAGGACACCATGAAAAGGCCAAACCTAAAAATAATAGGGATAGAAGAAGGAGAAGAATACCAACTCAAAGGCACAGAAAATATGTTCAACGAAATCATAGAAGAAAACTTTCCCAACTTAAAGAAGGAAATGCCAATGAAGGTACAAGAAGCTTACAGAACACCAAATAGACTGGATCCAAAAGAAGACCCCTCACCACATAATAATCAAATCACTAAACATACAGAATAAAGAAAAAATATTGGGAGCTGCAAAGGAAAAAGGCCAAGTAACGTATAAAGACAGACACATCAGAATAACACCGGACTTCTCAATGGAGACTCTGAAAGCCAGAAGTTCCTGGACAGACACTAAGAGACCATGGATGCCAACCTAGACTATTATATCCAGCAAAACTCTCAATCATCATAGATGAAGTAAACAAAATATTTCATGATAAAAACCAGATTTAAACAATACCTATCTACAAATCCATTCTTACAGAAAGCACTAGAAGGGAAAATTCCACCTAAGGAAGTTAGATACACCCATGAAAATACAGGCAATAGATAATTCCACACCAACAAATACCAAAGAAGGGAAACATACAACACTACCACCAAAAAATAACAGAAATTAACAATCACTGGTCATTAATATCCATTAGTATCAATGGTCTCAATTCACCTATAAAAAGACACAGGCTGACAGAATGGACACAAAAACAGGATCCATCCTTCTGCTGCATATAAGAAACATACTTCAACTTTAAAGACAGACACTACCTCCGAGTAAAAGGCTGGGAAAAGACTTTACAATCAAATGGACTTAAGAAGCAAGCATGTGTATCTATCCTAATATCTAATAAAATAGACTTCAAACTAAAATCAATCAAAAGAGATTGGGAAGGACATTACATACTTATCACAGGGAAAATCCACCAAGATGAAGTCCAATTCTGAATATTTATGCCCCAATACAAGGGCACCCACATTTGTAAAAGAAACATTACTAAAGCTTAAATTGCATATCAAACCCCACACAATAATAGTGGGAGATTTCAACACCCCACTCTCACTACTGGATAGATCTGCCAGACTGAAACTTAACAGAGAAATAAGGGACCTAACAGAAGTGATGGCACAAATGGACTTAATAGATACCTACAGAATCTTCTACCCTAACACAAAACAGTATACCTTCTTCTCAGCACCCCATGGAAGGAACCTGCTCTAAAGTTGGCCACATGCTTGGTCACAAAGCAAATCTCAACAGATACAAAATTTGGAATAACCTCCTGTATTTTATTGGACCACCATGGCTTAAAGTTAGATTTCAACAACAACAAAATTTACAGAAAGCCTACAATCTCATGGAAACTGAACAATGCCCAAATGAATCACCAATGGGTCAAGGAAGAAATAAAGAAAGAAATTAAGAAAGAAATTAAAGGTATCCTAGAATTCAATGAAAATGAAAGTACAACATACCCAAACTTATGGGACACTATGAAAGCAGTGCTAAGAGAAAAATTTCTAGCACTAAATACCCACATAAAGAAGATAGAGAAATCTCACACTAGTGACTTAACAGCACACCTGAAAGCTCTAGAACAAAAAGAAGCAAACTCACCCAGGAGGAATAGACACCAAGAAATAATCAAATTGAGGGCTGAAATCAATGAAATAGAAACAAAGAGAACAATACAAGGAATCAATAAAACAAAGAGTTGGTTCTTTGAAAAAAATCAACAAGATAGAAAAACTCTTATCCAAATAAACCCAAAGGCAAAGAGAGAGCACCCAAATCACCAAAGTCAGAAATGAAAAGGGAGACATAACAGATAATGAGGAAATCCAGAGAATCATCAGGTCATACTTCAAAAACCTATACTCCACAAAATCGGAAAATCTGACAGAAATGGACAATTTTCTGGATAGGTACCACATACCAAAGTTAAATCAAGACCAGCTAAACTATTTGAACAGGCCAATAACCCCTAAAGAAATAGAAACAGTCATCAAAAGTCTCCCAACAAAAAAAGTCCAGGACCAGATGGTTTCAGCACAGAATTCTACCAGAATTTCAAGGAAGAGCTAAATCCAATACTCTTCAAATTGTTCCACACACTAGAAACAGAAAGAACATTACCAAACTCCTTTTATGAGGCTACAGTTACTCTGATTCCCAAGCCAAACAAAAATGCAACAAAGAAAGAGAATTACAGACCAATCTCCCTCATGAACATTGATGCAAAAATACTCAATAAAATATTGGCAAACTGAATCTAAGAACACATCAAAAAATTATCCATGATCAAGTGGCTTCATCCCAGGGATGCAAGGATGATTCAACATACGAAAATCTGTCAATGTAATACACCATATAAATGAACTGAAAGAAAAAAAAAACGTTGATTATCTCATTCGATGCTGAAAAAGCCTTTGGCAAAACCCAACACCCCTATATGATAAAGGTCCAGAGAGATCAAGAATACAAGTAACATACCTAAACATAATAAAGGCAATTTACAGCAAGTCGACAGCCAACATCAAATAAAATGGAGAGAAACTCAAAGCTATTCCACTAAAATCAGGAACAAGACAAGGCTGTCCACTCTCCCCATATTTATTCAATATAGTACTTAAAGTTCTTCTAGAGCAATAAGACAACAGAAGGCAATCAAAGGAATAGAAATTGGAAAGGAAGAAATCAAACTTTCACTATTTTCTGATGATATGATAGTATACATAAGTGACCCCAAAAATTCTACCAGAAAACTCCTACAGCTGATAAACTCCTTCAATAATTTGGCAGGATACAAGATTAACTAAAAAAAAAAAACAGTAGCCCTCCTATATACAAATGATAAAAGGGCTGAGAAAGAAATCAGAGATACATCATCTTTTACAATAGCCACAAATAACACAAAATACCTTGGGATCACTCTAAGCAAGTTAAAGAACTGTATGACAAGAACTTAAGTCTCTGAAGAAAGAAATTGAAGAAGATATCAGAAAATGGAAAGATCTCCCATGTGCATGGATAGATAGGAATAACATAGTAAAAATGGCAATCTTACCAAAAGCAATCTATAGATTCAATGCAATCCCCATCAAAATCCCAACACAGTTCTTCACAGATCTGGAAAGAATAATACTCAACTTCATATAGAGAACCAAAAAAACCAGGATAGCTAAAACAATCTTGTACAATAAAGCAACCTCTGGCGGCATCACAATCCCTGACCTCAAGCTCTACTATAGAGCTACAGTAATAAAAACAGCTTGGTACTGGCATAAAAACCAACATGTGGACCAATGGAATAGAATTGAAGACCCTGACATTAATCCACACATGTATGAACACCTAATTTTTTGACAAAGAAGCCAAAACTGTACAATGGAAAAAAAGAAAGTATCTTCAACAAATGGTGCTGGCATAACTGGATGTCAACACATAGAAGATTGAAAATAGATCCATATCTGTCACCGTGCACAAAACGTAGGCCTAAGTGGATCAAAGACCTCAACATAAATCCAGTTCCTCTGAACCTGCTAGAAGAGAAGTAGAAAGCAGTCTTGAATGCATTGGCACCAGAGATCACTTCCTAAATAAAACACTAGTAGCACAGACACTGAGAGCAACAATTAATAAATGGGACCTCTTGAAACTGAGAAGCTTTTGTAGGGTAAAGGACACGGTCAATAAGAAAAAAAGACAGCCTACAGAATGGGAAAAGGTCTTCACCAACCCCACATCTGACAGAGGGCTAATCTCCAGAATATATAAAGAACTCAAGAAACTAGACGTCAAAATACCTAACAGCCCAATTAAAAAAATGGACTCTAGAGCTAAACAGAGAATTCTCAACAGAAGAATCTCAAATGGCTGAAAAACATTTAAGGAATTACTCAACATCCTGAGTCACCAGGAAAATGCAAATCAAAATAACTCTGAGATGTCATCTTACACCTGTCAGAATGGCTAAGATAAAAAACACTGAAGACAGCTTATGTTGGAGAGAATGTGGAGCAAGGGGAACACTCCTACACTGTTGGTAGGAATACAGCCACTTTGGAAATTAGTATGTCAGTTTCTCAGAAAATTGGGAATTAATCTTCCTCAAGACCCAGCTATACCACTCTTGAGCATATACCCAAGGAATGCTCAATCATACCACAAGGACACATGTTCAACTATGTTCATAGCAGCATTATTCTTAACAGCCAGAGCCTGGAAACAACCTAGATGCCCCTCAACTGAAGAATGGATAAAGAAAATGTGGTACATATATACAATGGAGTACTACTCAGCAGAGAAAAACAATGACATCATGAGGTTTGCAGGCAAATGGGTGGAACTAGAAAATATCCTGAGGCAACCCAGACTTAGAAGGAAAAACATGATATGTACTCACCCATAAGTAGATACTATATATAAAGCAAAAGATAACCAGACTGCAACCCACAGCTCCAGGGAGGCTAGCTAGTAAGGAGGACCCTAGGAAGGATGCATGGATTGCCCAATGATGGAGAAATGGATGAGATCTATATGAGCAAACTGGGGGTGAAGAGGAGTAATGGAGGGCAAGGGACAGAGGATGAGAGCTTAGGGGAGTGGGAGGTTCAAGCTAGAACTGTAACAGAGTGGAAGAGCAAGGAAAGAGATATCATGATAAATGAAGACACCATGGGTATAGGGAGAAACAGAGTGCTGGGATGGGGGTGGTTCCCAGGAATCCACAGGGATGACTCCACCTTGGACTACTGGCAATGGTCAAGAGGGTGCCTGAGTTGGCATACTCTGGTGATCAAATGGCTGAATACCCTGACTGTCATCATGGAGCCCTCATCCAGTGACTGATGGAAGCAGATGCAGAGATCCACAGCTGGGTCCCAGGAGGAGCTCCAGGAGTCCAGTCAATGGGGGAGAGGAGGGACTCTGTGAGCAAGGGATATCAAGACCATGACTAGAAAAAGTACAGAGACAACTAGCCAAACTAGTGGAAATGCATGAACTGTGGATCAATAGCTGAGGAGCTCCCATGGTACTGGACTAGGCCCTCTGGATAAGCAAGACAGTTGTTTAGGTTGAACTGTTTAGGGGGCCCCCAGGCTGGGGAATGGGACCTGTCACTAGTGCATGAGCCGGCTTATTGGAACCTAGTGCCTATGGTGGGACATTCTGTGCAGCCTTGGTGCAGGAAGGAGGGGCTTGGACCTGCCTCATCTGAATGTACCAGGCTCTCCTGACTCTCCACCAGAGACCTTGCCTTAGAGGAGGTGGGAATGGGGGGTGGGCTGGGGGAAAGGCTGGGGGACGGGAGGAGGGAGGAGAGGGAAATCTGTGGTTGGTATGTAAAATGAATAGAAAATCTCTTAATAAAAAATTATTTAAAAAATATTTGTACTTCGCATATAACATTTATTTTTAAGATAAAGTAGGAAATGTGAGACTAACACATAATAAAAGATGACCTATAAAAATAAAAAAATTCAAAGTGATGAGAAACTGAAGATGTACAAAAAATTTTTAATATATACTTTAAATGGATTCATTTAAAATTTAAAAATACTTTAAAGTCACAGATACTCCCACAATGCTAGTATTAGTTCAACCTTTGTACATACTCATGCACAAATATGGAATCACAGCTTCTATGGAAATGCTGCTATTCTGTGTATAATATTTTATTTTCACCTAAGCATAGTGTGTGTGTGTGTATGTGTGTGTGTGTGTGTGTGTGTGTGTGAATGTAGTGTTGTTTAGTTTTATTTTTATAAGCCCTATCTGGAAGGTGATCCTACATGCAAAATTAATAGGACCATTCTCCCCACTGCTTGAGAATTGAGATGTTAAGTGTACCGGGATTATGACTTTTTACAGAGATTTTAGAGGGATCTAGACAAGTCTACCAGTAATAACACTGCTGTAAAAGAGTCAGGGAGTTCCTCCAATACGGCGCTTGCTACCAAACCTAACAACCTGAGTTCAATACCTGGAACCCACGTGATAGGATGAGCTGACTCATTCCCTCAAGTTGTCCTCTGACCTCCTCATGCATGCTGTGACACCTATGAGTGAGTGTGCACACATGCACGACCACTTGTGTATACACACACACACACACACACACAAACACTCACACACATATTTTCATTCATATTTTATGATGTGTTTATTTTACCATATTCTTTTTTAATTCATAGCTCCTAGCTATCGTGAAACCTTAAGAAACTGTTCATGCCCAGTCCTACTAAGCATATAATCCAGGTGCTATTGGATTCTTCAGAATGCTTATGCTTTTTTTGCATAGGTTTTTTAGAACAGCACTAAAAAGTTGTGGTGGTCAAAGTTATTTCCACATAGGGTCCTGAGAGATACTAAATTTTCTGTAATCTGCAACACAATGGAAGATTTTCTGGCTGACATTTTCTTGTGCCTTTTAAGGTCTCTTTCTGCCCTTCTGTTGGCTCTGTGACATCTCTGGAAACAAGTACTCTGAAAACTGTAAATTGTATTTAACTACCAAGATGTATTCATGCTCCAGGCATCACGGGTCTCTAAACTCCTTCTGCATCTCATCCAGTCTCAAGAGTCATTGAGGGCAACTTTTACTTACATTATCAGTCTCTGGTAACTGTTGCTGACCTGATCTTATTACATAAGCTTATGAATGGTCTACTGCCTTTCTTGTAATGATTACTTCTACTATAGGAGACCTCCAGAAGTTTCTAGAGTTGAAATAGTACACATCACATCACACACACACACACACACACACACACACACAGAGAGAGAGAGAAAGAGAGAGAGAGACAGAGACAGAGACAGAGACAGAGACAGAGAGAGACAGAGCTCTAAATTTTTAAGCACAGATGACTTTTAATGGAAATTATACCATGAACTTTAATGTTTCTTTTGTCTAACTAGAATGCAGGGCTGTAGCTGGTTTGTTCACTGTAATGGCTGCTAGCTTTCTCCTGAAGTCACACACTTGCTGGCAGAATGCCAAGCCTTCTCCTTCCCATAAAACTTAAAAATCTAAATAGAGTTACGGCTGTTTGCAATGTTGAAATTCTTGATAGTTCCTTTTTATCACCCATGATAAATGAAGTTCATTCAACTACAGCACAGTGGCCAAGTGATTGGGAAACTACAGAAAACACAATGGCTGGTCCTTCAAAGAGCTCGCACTCTGGTGGGTTATGCACTGCCTTGGACCCTCCAAAGGAACTCGGCCGTAACTAATACAATTAATATCAACTCTCACAATGTTCTGTAGGGAAAGAAAAAGAGGGTTATTAATCACCTTGAGAAATAGCTAAGGGTTTTGATCAACTAGAGATACTGGTGGGACCACATTTAAATGACAAGTCTTCTGTTTAGAAATCACTTAACTGTCTCACTGCTCCGCAGAGGAAAACCCATTTGTAATCTGTCACAGAAGTCTAGGCCTGGGCTGGCTGTTTAGCTTGCTGTGCGTAATGTGGCAGGATGCATTTTCCTTAATGGGCATTCCATGACATCTTACTAACCAGCTCGGGAAGTGTGAAGAAATGGAATTAAAATACCAGGGGCTTCTGACCTCAGTGGTTGTGGAGTTCTTACTGACTGGGAATGGCAGCTGCAGAGAACATGGTTATCTCAAAAGCTGGACTCCCAGGGCAATATCCCTAAGTAATTTGCTGCAAGAAAAAACACAAGTCCTACTTCAAATTGCTGCACAATAAGAGGAAAAGAAAGTCTCCTTCTGCATAGCAGAATGGAAAATTACCCATTAATGGCCACAATGAAATACAAATAAAACAGATGCTAAAATACGTAACGTGTTCATTATCCCAATGCATAGTGATTAACTATGCATATTCCTTTTTGTCATGCAAAAACATGTAAGTGTTTCACTGAGCATTGTAAGCATTCCTAAGCAAGTGAAAATGAATGTGTCTCTCAGTTAACATACTGTTTAACACCAATCAAATTTTCAATGGAAGCATGAACATCTTCTACTTAATCATTGTGGTGGAAATTAAGCTTTTGGATTCAGAGCACAATCTAGCTGCTCCTTTATACAGCCCAAACAGCTTTAATTCCTTCCTCTTATTTATCTCCCTGAACACTGTGTTACTGAAGATAGCTTTATGTCTGAATGTACAATAAATTCACTCAAATTTCAATAACTGCGAGAATGTAGATTGTATGGCTGCAATCTCCTCTCCGATTTTTAAGTGCTCATTAAATTTTCCTATTAAGTTTCGATTAATTTCCCCTTTTGAGATGTTGAGTCCCTTAGAAGAGGTTATGTATATTGTTTTGTTGCCCCAGCAGACGACAGCTGATAAATATTAAATACATGGAAACACATGTTAGTACATATAAATGCATCTCTGGGGATTTTAGTGATTTATCTTGAACAGGTTATGATGGTGGCATGTGAGAGAGGATCATGGGAGGGAGAGTCTGGTTGCCATGGACTCTGTCCTGACTGGAAAACTTTTGACTTGGGCTAGAGGTAAACGTCAGTAGTACTGGGAAATAGAGATCAGTTTTCTGTAAGGGTGAGGGCTCTGGTGGGTGGCCCAAAAGGCCACATATTGAAGAGTATATGAGAAGTACCAACTCTTCTTGATGGGTTAAACCAAAAATAAACACAAGGTTGGATGGGTAAGGAAGGGGAGCAGATCTGGGAGCAGGGAGCAGTGAAGATGACCATAATACATTTTAAGAAATTCTCAAGGAACTAATGAAGAAGGAGGAGGGGAATGGGATGTGGAAGTAGAGAGAAACTATTTGGGAAGATGATGGGGGAGAGCAAGAAAGGTTAACTGGTGAATATAATCCAAATGCATTATCCATATGTGTGAAAACGTCAGAGGAAATTCATTGGTTTGTATAACTAAAATATACCAGCAAACTAACTGGATATATGCTTGTATATCTTGGCAAATCTTAGCATTCTGGGCATTAAAGGTTCAAAATGGATCTTAGTGGGTTTGATTCAGCAAGTTCTTTAGACACAGTCATTGAGGCTTAACCCCCTCTATCTCCAAGACCAAGGCCTCCCACACAGCATCTGTGGTTCCTCTGGGCCTTCTGCTTATTCTTTTACAGACTCTGTGATAACATTGAGCCTTCCAGATTATCCAAAGCAATCTCCCAGTCTTAAATTCAGCTGAATGCCAACTAATTCTATGTCAACTTGATTTCGTTCTCTGGGGATAATTAACATATCTGTGGGTACCTGCAATGAGAATATGAATATCTGGGAAATGGAGGCAAGAGTACCTACCACACCAGGCATATCCAGTCACTGTAGGTGGGGGCATATTCTCTTACAATCTTGAAGGAGCTGATGTTAAACTATCCATGTGTATTACTATGTCAAATAGGGGCCTATGATATGTCTTAATTACATTTGCAAGTTCTTTTCCAGGAGTTAAAAGATGTGTCTCAAAGAAGTGTTAAATATATTAACACATCTTTCTTCTTTTGGATTCAGTGCTGACAATTTACTTTTTAGGATAGGCTTAAGCAAGTTCCAATGTATTTATCACAGGAAAATTTTTATTAAAACAAAATGTTTAAACTGGACTTACTCATGCTGACAGATGAGGGGATGCGGAAACCTTTGAGACTTTGAGCAGAAACAGTGAGGGGGTACCAAAAACACTAAAGGTTTCTTTTTAAAATAACAAATTTTCAAATATATTCCATTCTTATTATCTGAGCCAATCTCAGAAAATAAATGGAGTCTTGTGTCACAAATTCTAAAGGTCAAACAGAAAGCATATCATCACTATTGACCACGGAGCAACAGAGGTACCAGGAGACCAGGCCACTGAATGTCAGCTTCCGCACAGCAGCTCCTCAGACATGAATCCCTGAGCCATTTTATTCCACCCAATTATGACCTTATTATATCTCGTTCCCTCCCTCTCTCTACCCAGAACATTATGGATAGAGACTTTTCTGGTTTAAAAATGGAATTTTATGAGATTCCCTGTTTCATGGTCTCCTATTTTTATTATCAAAGCCTATAAACTTTCTTCCTCTCATCACCAAATAAAACACAATTTTTTTTAAATTTTTATTACAGAGGATGTTGTGGATATATTTAAAGATGCTTTTACCATTAATCTTGAAACTTTAAGTGAGACACAACACAAGATACACAACACAGACTAATGTGATTGTTAATGCTCAGCAATTTGTCATTGAGAGCAGATGGGGGTTACTCTGCAATTTAATAGAGCATTATCGATTGTGACTGAACCAGAGTCTTGAGACTTTTGGAACTTGAATTCACTCAGTGTAGGTTTCCACTCAACATCATAGAAGTTTTCATTACATTTAAAGAATGTTGAGAATCAGATTTTTATATTAATACAGTTACTTTGGAAGAAATGGGGAAAGACAGGCAGGCAGGCAGGCAGACACACACACACACACACACACACACACACACACACACACACACACATGAATATTGTACCAGAGATTGAAGAGATTGTGCAACCAGTAAAGCGCTTGCCTCACAAGCCTGAGTACCCGAGCTTGAGCCCTACTATCCACGATAGACAAAGCTGGGCACTGCAGCATGCACCTGTAATCTAAGCAAGGGGAAGTGGAGAAAGAAGGATTCCTGGGGCTTGCTGGCCAGCTAGTCTAATCTAATCAGCGACTTATGGTTTTAATGAAAGACCTTGTCTCAAAATTTAACGTGGAGAATGGTTGAGGAAGACAGCAGATATCACCTCTGGCATTCACATGCACACCTGCATGCACACACACAAGAACACCGTATGAATGTGAGTTAAGGGTGAATGAGACTCTAAACGGAGGCAGAGGTTATAAGAATATAAGAAAGAAAGAAACAAGGGATACCTCACATGAACAAAGATGATTACTCAAAGACTAAGGTGAATGTGTGATCTTAGATACCTGGAAGGTTAGTGTTTGTGCAGTGGCTTGGTGAGCGACATCCAGAGGATTTGGTGACAGGAATTCCTCATGTAGTCATGATAAACAGGAGTTATGCATGAGGCATCCAGGGGAATATTTCTGGGTGGCAATCACACCCAGAATTCATTCAGATCTGGAATCCGACAGAGGCATCAAGACTTGAGAAAGACCAGGGGAAGCATAGGAAAGGAAGGCAACAGCAGTAGATAGAACTGCCTGAGAAACAAGAAGATTAAAGGGCTGAGAGCAGATGGAAGGATGGGTAGAGAGAGTGGACTTGACCAATGGTTTGGAAAGAAAAAGAGGGCTACAATTTGTTTTTAATCAGGAAGAATAAAAGACACATGATTCCACGCAAAAACCTATAAGGGCGGAATGTCAGACCCTGAGTGGAGAGACAATCGTAGGACAGTGAATGCACCTCAGTCAGTCTTCTGTGCTCATCTCTAAGGAGGAATCCAAAGAGAAAGATGAGGCTGGGGAAAACCATGGCGGAACAGTGAGAGAATGTGCATGTGTGTGCCATTATATTCATGTGCTGGTTGACTCTTGTCAAGTTGACACAAACATAGCCATATTGGGGGAGGGGAAATCTTAACTGAGAAAATATCTTTATGAGACTGGGCCAGAGGCAAGTCTGCGAGACGCTGTCTTGATTAGTTATTCATATGGGACGGCCAATCCCATGAGGGTGTGTCGATGCTACTTCTGGGGAGGTGGTCCTGAGTTGTCTAAGAAAGCAGGCTGAGCCAGTCTGAAGAGCAAGCCAGTAAGCAGTGTTCCTCCAGGGTCTCTGCTTCAGTTCCTGCTTCCAGGTTCCTGCTCTGACTTCCTTCAGTGATGGAGTGTGACCTGAGAGTTGTAAGATTGAATAAACCCTTTCTTCTTCCAAGCTGCTTTTGGTCATGGTACCTCAGCAATAGAAACCTAAGATAATATATGTACAGATATACATATATACATTCATGCACACACACACACACATATATATACATATATATAAGTGTGTGTGTGTGTGTGTGTGTGTGTGTGTGTGTGTGTTAATTTGCTAAACTTTTGTTGGGAAGCACTGCACATGATAAAGCGAGACTTTTCTGAGACTCCATTTGCTTCAGATCTGTTAGCTAAGGTAGCTGTCAATCTCTCATCTCCTTTCTCCTTCCCACAGCATCCAGTCTCTTGGTCTACTGTTCTTCTCTATACACAGGAATCATCTGTAGGTCCTGGAGATGCCTTTGATGCCACATCTATAAATCTGTGTATTAAAACAAAGATTCTCCTTGGCATCTGTGTAGAAGGATCATGAGAAGACCTTAATCTCCCATTGTTCCATAAACACATGTATTTTTGTATTGAGGTATTGTGCTGCAAAACTTTGTTTTAAGCTGTTCCCAAACTTTATATCTTATTCAAATTGTTCAACTTGAAAAATAAATGTCCAAAGCTATTGAAATCAAACCAAGAAATTTCAAAGGGATATTGATCAAATGCATTTTCATCAAAATTAGAGAAAAATGCAAAAATACATCCCTGATACCCAGCAAAAGTGCAACATTCACTTATTAGTGATACCCAAGAATAGCAATTCAGAGAAGCCATGATGAGGCTCAGTGAAAATGTATACTTCCTGAATAATCTCACACCACTCCGCAGTGATTCTGATGCCAATAGAGAAGTTGGAGAGCTGGCAGCTTCAAGCAGCAACCAGAAAGTTCACATGGCTATGATGGGGAGGAATTCCTATGTAGCTGGAAAGTATTAGATTCTAGGCACGACTGTGCAATATTGAACAAGAAGCTTCTGAGATATGCTAATTAGAAACTACATCTTTGTACAGGGTCTGGTGATTCTAGGACTGAAAGAAAGTGAAAACCCCACCCTAGGCTAAACATCAACTTGCAGGTTACGGCTATGCTACTTATTCTCAGATTCCAACCTCATCATTCATAATGACATTACAATCTTCCTTAGAGAAATGGGAATGGACATTTTAATTCAAAGACTAACTATGAAGAATGAATTAATTTTCTGCCATTGATGTATAATTTCTTTTTTAGGCTCCTGAGCAGGGTCTCACTATGTAGCCATGTCTGGACTGGAGCTTGCTACATAGACCAATCTGATCTCCATGTTGTATAATTTTGGTGTGTACAAATATTATACTTCAAGTGCTTTTTATAAGTTAACTTACAATAACAAAAATATAACAAAATAGGTATCAGGAAAAAATTGGAATCCTATACGTGAGAAAATAAATCCTTAAAAATGAAGTGACTTAATAAAACTTCATGGTCACTAAGAAATACAGGCCTACTCCACTCTGATGTCGGAGTGTCCCCATAACTCCAGCCGTGCATCAGGTGCTTTTCTGTGGACACGGTTTAATCTGATATTCCTAAAAGTACAAGGATGCAAACATGTGTGGATTTGGGAGTCCAATAAACCTGTTTTGGCACTTATCATCACTTTGCTGATTCCAGACTCTATCTGTATGAGATGATATATTCTTGCTAGTAAAAGTATAAATAATAATAGCTATTCATAAATAGGCTATAGTTCATCTAAGCATCCAAGATGGTACCAGGACATAGTAAGCATGTGTTGAATGCCAGCCTTTCATTTTCCTTTCTACTCTCCTGTCTTCCTTCATCCCATCTCATCTTCAATGTGTTCCCTTGCACTGCTCTGCCTCTTGTGAATTTTGATTGTCACTTGTACTATGAAGGGTCCTCACTATGGTGTCCTGCTGTTGGGCCCATACTTAAATATATTAGACTCTGAGCCTGTAGCTGGGCACATTTCTCTGGGATTCTCCTCACATTTGGCTCCAGAGGAAACGCGACCAGATTCAGAAACTACATGTGAGATTCAGGTCATCGTCAGGCTCCCCTGACAGTTCATGATCTCAGTTGAGTTATAGACTCTCTCTATACTGCTACAGGTGTAAAAATCAGGATGTGAGAAAAGAATCTTAAATGTTCCCTTTACTCTAAACTTCTGTCGAAACACTGATCTCTCTAAAATTTTAAGGCATGAGTATGGTGATGTTTTATTTGTACTGAAATGTGATTTTATTTGTATGTTAATGAATAAAGTTGCCTGGGGGTCAGAGCTGATAGCAAGCCATAGCAGAAGTCTGGCAGTGGTAGCACATGCCCTTAATCCTGATCACATGACAGGCAGATCTCTGTGTGTTCAAGGATACAGCCAACATGGAAACACACGCCTTTAATCTCAATACCAACCATAGAAGACCTGGAGGTCTGTATAGATGGGCAGTGACGAGGAGGTCATGTGGTTGGGTTTTCAACCAATGAGAAGGCAGAACAGAAAGTCTATAAAAAGACAGATACACAGGAAGTAGCGCTCTTGCTGAGAAGGACAGCAGTGGCAGTGAAGGGTAAGTTCAGCTCTCAGCTACTGCTCTGACCTCTTGGGCTTTTAACTCTGCAATTGGCTCTGTGTTTCTTATTTAATAAGACTGTTCATCAACACATGGGTTTAAAATGAATATCCCAAATTTCAGAGTATTGTTGGATTGCTTTCATGGTTTGCAAAAATTAGTATAGGAACCCATAGAAAGATCCCACATCCCTGGCACTGTCCAATAAAAGTACTAACAAAGAACTGGACCATCCAATCTGGCAGATGACATTGGAGATTAGTGTTGGCTCTCAGGGCTCACCTCTAGCCTCACATGTTCAATTCTGACCTGAAGTGCAGCCACATTGTGAGGTAGGAACCTGCCCCTGAACATGCATGATGGAACATGTGAATCTGTGCGGTACATTTAAAAACATGTACTAGTGGTACATGGTAAGTGGGAGCTGCTACACAGACCACACCATGCTACATAGTAGAGAGGATTGAAGGCTAGAACCAAACTATCCTCTCAGGGTGAGGACTAGACAGACATGAACCACAGAAAATAACACATCTGTCAGGGAAACAAATCTGTCAGCGAAACACTAAACTGAAGGCAGGAGCTTGCTGCCTCCATGCAGCTGTGACAAAACCACCATTGATTTGCAGCTGTATAGAATCCATATGTCTCTAGCTTCTAAGTCATGATCTAGTTCTCTTTAGAAAAACACCTCAGGGGCTGAAACATTTTAAGTTGAAATAACACTTGAATGTCTTTCTTTTCCACTTTCTTAACCAGATCTTATATTCTTCCAAGTTACTTGCCTCCCACATTATCCATAAGGACTTGAATGATCTTCCCTGCTTATAACAATCCCTCACATAACTTAGTACCACTTTAAAAGCTGCCCAATACTATTTACCAAGCAACTGTTTCATTTTCAATGGAGTGCATTTACTACTACAGTACTCATGATACCATACTAAATGTTCCCCCATCTCGTGTCCTAGTTTGCCTTCTCTTGATGTAATAAAGCTTTGTCCAAAACCACCATGGGGAAGAAAGGGTTTATTACACATCCCAGGTCGCAGTCTATCACCAGGTGAAGCCATGTAGGAACTTGAGGTCATGCTTTACTGGTTTGCTCAGCCCTCCTTCTTATATCAAGATCACCTGTCCAGAAGTAGCACTGAACCCAGTGAGGTTCCTCTATCAACTAGCAATCAAGAAAATGCCACACAGACTCGCCAACAGGCAATGTGACAGAGGCGTTTTCTTCATTGAGGTTCCACTTCCCATTGGACTCTAGCCAGGGCACCTCATAACAGTCTTCTAGTTCTCCTATTAACTTCCACTAGATGTTACCTACACCATGGTGTAGTGATATATTGTGTACCCTAATAAACTTGCCTGGGGATCGGAGGACAGAGCCAGCCACTAGATTAGACATAGAGGCCAGACAGTGGTGGCACACACCCTTAATCCTGTCACTCGGGAGGCAGAGATCTGTCTGGAGCTCTGTGAATTCAAGGCCACATTGGAAACAGAGCCAGGCAGTGATGGCACACACCTTTAATCCCAGGAAGTGATGGCTGGGCATAGAAAGGTATACAAGGTGTGAGGAAACAGAAACTCACTCTCTTGAGACTGATGATTTTCTAGAGGTAAGTATGAGCAAGAATTGTTGAGACCATGACTGGAAAAAGCACAGGGACAAATAGCCTAACTAGTGGAAACACATGAACTATGAACCAATAGCTGAGGAGCCCCCAACTGGACCAGGCCCTCTGGATAAGTGAGACAGTTGATTAGCTTGAACTGTTTGGGAGGCCCCCAGGCAGTGGGACCACGACCTGTCCTTAGTGCATGAAGCTGGCTGTTTGGAACCTTGGGCCTATGCAGGGACACTTTGCTCAGTCTGGGTGAAGGGAGGAGGGGCCTGGACCTGCCTGGACTGAATCTACCAGGTTGAGCTGAATCCCCAGGGGAGTCCTTGCCCTGGAGGAGATGGGAATGGGGGGTGGTTTGGGGGGAGGGGGTTGGAAGGAGCGAAGACAGGGGAATCTGTAGCTGATATGTAAAATTAAATTAAATTATAAAATAAAAGAATTTAAAAAAAAAGAATGTGGCTGGCTTGCTCTGCCTCTCTGATCTTTCAGCTTTCACCCCAATATCTGGCTCCAGGGTTTTTTTTATTATAAGACCTTTTAACACTATGGCCTCTGTTAAAACATCTCCATGGCAACCTCTTGCACACTGCCCACTGGGCCAGACCCCTTCATACTGTACAGACCTAACTTCCTGTGGTTAGTTCTATGGCTTGGAGACCAATTGCTGGAACTACTCAGGACAGGCTCCCCTGCTAATCACTCTCATTTAACTGTCTCTCTCCCCACTGGACCAGCAGCTTTGTGGTAAGAGCAAGACAGTGACAAGAAACAAAGTTATAGTTCAACCCCACAGCTGTGCACCATGAACAGAGAAGGCATTGGACTGTGAATCTAGATATTAATGAAGGTGTAAAGCCTTTACTCCAAGGCCATCCTTGGGACCAAGGCGAGAAATCACCAGTGTTCTGCTCTCAGATGGCAGAGCAAGGCTTCAATAAGAGAGGTGCTGAGAGAAAGCGTGTGCGAAAAAGAGTTCAAAACCCCTGGAAGGAGTTATATAAAACCTTCCAAAAGCCAAAGAGCACGTTAAGTCAGGTAGACAGACACTAACACCATTCTTTGCAAATTTTCCATAAGCAGAACCAGTTGGAAATATTTATTCTGAAAATACACTTCAATATATCAAAGCACCATGCCTATTTAACTAAAACAGACTTAAGCTTGTTGCTCTGGTGTCCGTTGTGAAATGAGTGAGTCCACTTTGCACACAGGGAGCTAAGGAGGGATGTTCTGCTAAAGCTGGTTCGGGATGATTTAAAATAAAGTCTATTAAATGTCACAGCGTGTATTTTTAGCTGTCAACCTGCTTTTCACAACCACACATAAGAGAATACATATTTCAAATCAGTTACATAAGAAAATATTTGGAGAGTGTAATTTTCATAATTAGTCTTCAGTGCACTAAGAATTGCTTTTGAGGCAATGCCACTTAGCCTCAAAAGCTTTCTGACCAAAGGGTTTATTTTAAAGGCTTAATGATATAAATTATTCATATTTTATTTAGATATCTAATCACTGTAAGGTGATATTTCAGTGCCAATGACCTGATAAGATACTATTGTTGGTTCATCCTTTGCATGATTTACAAACAGTTTACCTCTTGAAATATCACACACCATTTGGCTTTTGTGAAATAACGATATTTTCACTCTGTTATTGATTCTTCCATTCAGCAAAATAGCTATGACAAAAAGCAATGAATTAAACATGAACTGTGCAAGGATAAAACAACTGGTTAAACAATTTCCTTTTCTCAAAGAGCTTGGGTGTTTTAGGAAATACCTGTTACAGAGCTAGACAGGCATATAAATAAATTACAAAGGGGAGCATTAAAAAGATGTGTCAACCACATGAGGACTTGCCAACTCTTATTCTCTGAACCTTATTCTTTTGAACAGCCTCTCCTCTGCATGGCTTCTCAACACCTTGGTGCACATAAACCTAAGGGATATACATATGTAATGTAATATATATGTATATGTATATATATATATATATATATATATTCTGAATGGCACTATAGGTAGGTTTCTATTATAAACTTCCATAAACTTTCTTTCCTTGTCTCTTCATTGAAATATCATTTTATTGTATTTGTCACATAACAATTATATATACTTACAGGGTATATTATGACATTATGATATATGAATAAATTATACAATGATTTTAAGCTAAGCTCATTAATGCATTCATCACTCCACATATGTGTCATTCTTTGATGGTAAGAGCCATCCAAATCTACTCTACTCTTGTTGCAATTTTGGAACATATAATACATTGGGGTTTTTTGTTTGTTTGTTTGTTTGATTTGTTTTGTTTTGTTTTTCAAGACAGGGTTTCTCTGTGTAGTTTTGGTGCCTGTCCTGGATATCGCTCTGTAGACCAGGCTGGCCTTGAACTCACAGAGATCTGCCTGGCTCTGCCTCCCGAGTGCTGAGATTCAAGGCGTGCACCACCACCGCCTGGTTCTATTCTTAACTGCATCCACCATGTTGTGTAATAGACCCCCCAAGGCTTGGGGCTCTTATCTAACTGAAGTGCCCCATTCTTTCACCAAGATCTCCCTTCCCTTCCCTATCTACCAGCACTGCAGTTCCACAAGCCTAAATCCAAACTCTGACCTTTGTCCTGGTACCAGGTATTTCACCCCATCTTTTGGCTTTAGTCAAATACTCTACTATTGTTCTGATCTATTGCTTGAAATCTTAAAGTAGACTACTAAGTTTAATGAACATTTTAATGTATCTATGATGTTATTGGGCTCTTGCACAAGGAGGAATACATAGAAATAGATCAGATGTGACCCCTCCCCCCATATTAAAGAGTTCACCAAATGATATGGGAACCACCATAGCCACTAATGCTGTCATTGCCATTCTGGGTAACTCTCCTTCCAACCTCTCTAAAGGAGTCCTGTTACTTCTATTTCTAATGAATAGATGTTTTCTGTGTATTTCTACTGATGCTATTCTAGTGGAACTTTTAACATGTCATATATAAAAGACCACGTGTTACCATGTAAACCTCCCCCCTTTCCTAAAGGGTTGAGGTCTTATCGTTTGTATATGGTACAGGGCATGAACCCCAGGGACCTATACATGCTAGACAAGAGCTCTACCACTGAGCTACAAGCCCAGCCTCTTGACCTTCTTTAGTATTGCTCATTCTAAAGCATTCTCAACTTTTAAGGAAAACTTTCTTAAAATAATCATTAGTTTTAAGCATGTATTGATTAGAACTCAAACTGGCTTATCCTTATCCTTAGGATGAAGTCCAAATGCTTCACAGATTCTGTCAGTCCTATCAGTGATGTGACATCATTCTGCAGCAGACTTGCATTATTTTGGGACTCATGAGCATTCCCTCGCTGTACAAATAACTCTTCTGATCATTGACTAAGACTGAAGTAGAAGTTCATAGAATATTGAGCCATAACCAACTGTATAAGTAGATACCAGGATCAGCCTGGTTTAAGTAAGTACCCAATGTCAAAATCACACAGCTACAAAAGGGCATGGCCAGGATCGCAATCATGGAAGGCAGATTTCAGTGCCCACACTCTTAATTATTGTGTTCCACTATCCAGATGATAGCTCATTAACTAAACAACCTTAGCTTGGGGGTCCACTAGCATCCAAGCTGTATAAGCACAAAACACTCCTACACTTACCCATACATTCACAGTTACCCTCCCATGGTTTCCTCTGCTTCCTGCGTACTTCTTAAGCTGTTGCTACTAGGTTTTATCAGTCTAGTTAGGCAATTTAATAGTCTCTATAATATTCCCCATTACCAATTCCCTATAGTCCAGTTAAGAAAAGTGTCTATGAGTGATGAAGAATAGATAGAAACTGAAGAATGAACTACTCCATCAGTCCTCATGGTCCCCACCACTTCCCAACTCTGCCACTGTCACTGTTTCCCATAGACATTGGAGAATTATACACATCATCTCCTTCGTTTTGGTCCCTCACACTTGTTTGTCTTCTTCCTGTTTCCTTTCTTCCCCTATGCCCTCCCTTCCTTTTCCTGTCTAGTTAAAAAAAAAAAGTACAGAATCTCCCTTATTTTATAAAGACAAGTTCTTCTCTTCTCAGTCTTCATGTCAGATGCAAGAATGCCTGGATGAGGGGCAGGGAATGATGTGGAAAGTGAAAAGAATGATGATGAGCTCTTTCTGCTTGAAGAATTCTAAATAATGGTGATCTTCCTTACAATTAACCATTCCTCCACTCACACTTCTATTAAACCATGCTATGCACCCATGGGCTCTGTGGACTACATCCTCAGCATCTTTGAACTCCATTTCCTCTGTATTCTTTCCTCAGATACACATTAGGAATGAATTGATCGTGCTTCCTGTCTTATCTGAACAGAGCAGATCGGATCTGGAGGGCAATGCTGCTGCCCTGGAGAAAGTGGTCCTGTGGGTGGGTCCCGCTTCAGCCTCATCACCCTCTGCTCTCATCAGTTCCTTGAAACACCCCCTCTGTCTACCCCTGTTTATATTTGTCTTCTTTTTGTGAATTCCTTTGACACTTTCTACTTGTTTATTCCACAATCTATTTTAACTCTTTATGTCTTATATTTACCTTTTCAGCAACTGATCAGAAAAAGAGTAGGTGATGCAGACTGAAGACCAAATACTTGAGCAATGAAATAAGCGAAGGCATAAAAATTGAATGATATTACCAGAAACACTAAATAGAATGTGTGATAAAATTTTCCTATGACAGATATTTGTTTTCAAATTTACTTGTGTTCTATAGCACATTGATCTTAAGAGTCATATGTCATTTTCCTGGAATCTGTCTTGTCTTATTTCTAATGACCTTAACAAAACCACAAGGAAATATAAAATAACAAATATTTAATAATAAATGCAGAAGTCCTATTTCATAGACACACACAGAATATATTTTCTCTAAAGGACACATACTTGTTCTACTAATTTTGTTAAAAATAAGATGTTTATAGAAGTAGCATTAAATTCCTAGGGCTGAAGAGAGCTCAGGATAGAATCCATGCTTATCATGTACTAGCCTTGGCTTCAACCCAAGGCACCAGGAAGAAAAGTCTAATTCTATATTTAATTTTTGATTCAAATGCGACACTACTTGCTGTAGTGCAAGTGGCAATCTCCTGCCATTAGGAAAGCCTGGTGTAAATTGCTTTTCAATCATTTAAATGTTCTAAAAGGCTGGAGCTCTTAATGAAAGTGCCCCCTCAACTTCCCCTGATTTTACTACTTTTTCATTTTTCTTTCATCTGAAACATGACCACAGCATGAATTGGCTCATAGTTTGGTTGGCTGTGAACTTGTTAGGATATTAGTATGCTGTGTTTTCAAATGCCTTAAGCTTAACATATGCATTTTAAGACCATTTCCTGAGTTAACGCCCTTCCCACATATGCTGGGTCCAAAACGTCTATGTCATGACCACAGGGGATCAAGCTGGCACAAGACTGGGGCCTGAACTTCCACTTGTCCATTCTCGTCCAGCAAGTACTATGGCTTACCCCTGCACACTGCAGTAGGGAGAGTAAAGAACACAAGAGGGAGGAAAGAGGAGCATGCTGGTGTGCAGGGTGGCGAAAGGTGCAGCAGAAGGGCCAGTGGGGAACTGATAATGTTCCTTCCAGAAGGGGGAACTGTAATCATCTTCAGTGCCCAGTAGAGCAGGGAAAACACAGTCTATCCAGGAGAAAGAGGCTCCTGGACATGCTGGGAATAAGCACACTGGGATGAAGAGCAAAGCAGCTGATCTTCAGTATGAGGTGGGATAGAGCTCAGGAAACACAACTGGCCCCACACAGCATGCTGAGATGAGTGTCTGGGTAGGAACTTCATCTGGTGACCATGAAGAGCTGCTGATAATGTTTGTGGTTGAGAGGCAATGTGACAGGTCGTTTCTTATTGGAAGATTGTGAAATCCAGCTATACAGGGCATATGGTAGAAGGGAAGAGGAGGACAAAGGTCCCATTGATTCTTTTTAATGGTAGAGGGGAGTGTCCATACTAGGATAATAGCAAAGAAATGGGAGGGAAGGTTTGGGACACAAGAGACAGAGAAGGATGCATCTGTCAACCTCGCTAACACATGAAGTTGGAGGACAAAGCAAAGGATCTAAGACTTCTGCCTCTAGATACTCATTTCGATGATGCTTCCTTCCACTAAATACCCATCAATTTGAGTTTTCAGGGCCTACTTTCCTATTTTCTTTCAGATTGCATCTCTGTCCTCGGAGTCAGTTTCCCACACTGAGACAGTCATTCAGGTGCTGGACAGTTCCTAGAGAGTCAGCACAGAGCACAAGAACTGGAGTGGTCACCCTCAGAGGTGCCAGCAATGATCCTTCACTTCCTCATAAACTGAAAATTAAATGATGCTGCTTCGCTGTAGAAGGAAAATAGAAAGGAGAAGTGAACAAAGACGAGGGATGGAGAATAAAGGCTAGATCTGAGTTTCCTGTTAACTTCAGCCTCCACTTTCAAAAGACAACAACGCCCCTCCTCTGGAGAAGTTCTGGATGTCCCTATGCTGCAGAAATACCTTCCCCCTCTGAGGAAGCTATACTGGCAGGCATCACGTTACTCGCAGCCAACGCGGGTGAGACCGAGTTATTCCTCAGCTTAGACTTTTCACCTTGTCAACTGGTCTCTGGCTATTCTGAACATGTCAACATTTTGTTGACTCTACATTTTTATGCATTAAAAAAAAATTCTAGAATACCTTTCCCCTTCCAATCCTGCTGTTTCTGTGAGTATAATCCCAGCTAATTTTCCTTTCTTCTGGTCATCTTTATTGAGCACTTTTTGAATGAATCTGTAATTTGTATAAATTCTAATATTGTGTTTTTCCACTTGAAGTCTTTGGCTTTAGTGAACTTATTTGGAAGAATACTTAAAATTTTCATAAGCAGGGAATAAGGGAGGGGTTGCAGTGTCGGTCGATGAAGGAGTATTCTCCAGCACATAAATTTGAACAAATCAAAGGAGGATAATCATCTATTTGGCTGCTAGTACCTTTGATTCTAAAATGGAGTCAGGGAGGAACCAGTGGGCCATTTAACCAGAGTGAGAATTTAACATTAGAGAGAATATTAGTTGGGAAACAGGATACAATGAACTGGATACAGGTAATGCACAATGTATTGTTGCATAATTACAAAAGATTCTATTTGGAGCTGTGTTGAAGAGGTCCTACAGCTAATGAGAGGCAGACCTGGAGCTTACCAATGAATCATGCCTGACCTCACACCCAAGGCTTTCTCCACTATGCTAAATATCTCGCAGAAAATGAAAAAAAAAGAAACAGCTGTTTCTAGAATAGACAAAAGTTTTCAAGTGTATGTCTTCAGATAGTTTTAAACTATAATGCATTTTAAAATACAACCCATTAGAAACAGTGATATACTGTAAGTACCACATTGAAGCCAATGCCCAGGATGTGTAACAAAACAAAACACTATTGTTCTGCTTTTCAACAACACAGAATCGCTCTTATAAAGGCCCCTCTTTGCCTCTAGAAACAAAAATCCAATCTGCTATCCTGCAAAATCTCACATAAATTCCGAACACAATGGAGTCTCCTTTCCCTTTGGCAAAGGCGGCCATTGTTCTCATGACTTATAGTGCCTCAGGAGGGGAAGTGAAATTGCCTTATGAAAGCAATAAGAAAATGTCTGGCAAATGGATAGACATTTAATGAGCAAGATAAAGCACCAAGAAATAGCAAATGTCTCTTTCTGTCTCTTTCAAAAGAACACTCCTACACCCCAGACGCTCACACCAGCAGCTATCACCAGTAACAGTCGCTAGCGTGATGATGTTTTACAAAAATATCTATTGCTAAGCAGGGTGGAAATACTGTTTACATGAAATGGAGGAGCCTCTGGTGAATACTGAAAAATTATCATTTTCATAACCGGAAAAGCACTTTCACATCACGCTGTTTCAACGGCTCCAACCCCTGCACTGCTATGACAATTGCTTGTCTCTGCTTTGCTGGATTTCTATCATTTTCATCTTTGAGAACTCTGCTCACAAAATGGCAGTTTGGGGGTTCCGTTTTTGTCTTACTTTGCTTCCCGCATCATCCCTGCCTGATAATAATAATAATGCTGCATTATTACCAGGCCCCGCCTAGTAATGTTCATAAAATAAATCCCCAGCCCCCCACACCCAGTTATTTTTTCTGCCCTGTAAAATTGCTCATGAAATGACTAGAGAAAGCCCCATTAATCACAACTGTAAACTAAGTTCTTCTCTAGATGTGTAGAGAAAGCTCATGCTTACAGTGACAAAGTTTAGACCAACTTCAGAGAGAAGAGGGAAATACAGTTACCTGCATCACGATAAGGAGGTCAAAGACCAAGATGAAAGAAGCAAGGAATGCTCTGGAAACCTCGTCACTGGGCAAAAATCCACGATTCAGTTTGTCCCAGCTGATCCAGTCGGTTGTGATGACAAGTACCACCACGGAAGTCAGGGTAAAGAGAACAGTCCTGCAATGAACAAGGCATCCATCACACAAAGACACTGGTGCTCATGAGTGCTGGCTGTCTCTGCTGTAGTCACGTCCATAAACACCCATCCCCACGTGTCGTCTCCAAACGATGGGGAAAAGGACATCAATGGGGTGCTTTCTTTCAGAAAGGATTGGTACGTTGTGATAGCATCTCTTCCAAGATATCCCCTGAAGACCATCATGATGACAATTGTGAAAGACATGTTAAGAGCAAAATTATTACACATCATCTTGGTTAGTGCAGTAGTGAGTGTTCCAAAGAGAACACTGTATATGGTCTCCATTGCCTTCACGCTTTTAACTGAGGTCCTGGGACAAGTATATGCCAACGCAGTAGGTAATTGGTAAAAGGTGAGCCGTCACTGGATTCCATCTTTTACTTGACTGCAGCTAGCCTCTTTCCCTGTCGAACTCAGCGTGTGGAAGGCCTGCTGCCTCAGGCCCATTTCCTATACTGTGCTACACGCTTCCTTGTTAGGCATTAGCAGGAGTGTGATTTGCTCCTTTCTCACAAGTCTTGATAGCACCCTTAAAATCTTACTAGTTGTACTTACAATTTCGTGAGTGTTTGTTGAAATTAGGCTTTCTATAAAATAATCACATTAGTTTTTAATATCAACATTAAAAGTAGTCTTGGGATGTGCATGGTGAGATTTAATCTGAAAGGAAACTGTCCAGACTAAAGCTGAGTTTCTGCTATGTTGCCATCAGGATATCAGCTGAAACTTTGTAAAGGAAGGTACAATTGTTCTGAAATAAATTTAATCAGAAATAAATGAATAAGTATAGGAAAGAAGAAAGAATGAGGAAGGATGGAAGGAAGAAAGGAAGGAAGGGAGGGAGGGAGGGATAAAGGGAGGCAGGCAGGGGATGGGAAAACAAGAAATACATGGATGGAATAAAACCACAGAATATTTACTCATTTGGCATTTTCCTATTAATTTTTAAGTTAATAATTTATTAATTCTTTGACAATTTCATACAATATAGTTTTTAAGATTTATTTATTTATTTATTTACTTATCTATCTATTTATTTATTTATTTAGTATACAGTGTCCTGCCTGTATGCTGGGAGAAGGCACCAGATCTCATTACAGATGGTTGTGAGCCACCAGGTGGGTGCTGGGAATTGAATTTAGGACCTCTGGAAGAACAGCCAGTGCTCTTAACCTCTGAGCCATCTCTCCAGCCCCTCATGCAATATATTTTAATCATAGTCACTTCCCCAAATTCACTCTCTCTTCCCCTTCCTACTACTCTTCAAGTTTTCTTTTTTTCATTTATTTTGCTTTAAAAACCACCAAAACATTTTGTGTAGCTTAGCTACTCTTGGGAGTAGGGCCTGCCCTTGGGGTCATATCAACAGCTACAACATGTCCTAACTCCTCAGCCAGGGGTGGGATTCCATCCCCAACCACCCCACTCCTCCAGGCTGGGACTTTGGCTTGAGCTTGTTCAGGTCTCGTGCACACTGCCACAACTGATGTGAGTGAACATCTGTAATTGCCCCATTATGTCCAGAAAACAGTGTTTCCTTAAAGTCAGCCACTACACTGGCTCTTACAATCTTTCTGCTCCTCTTCTGTGAAGATTCCTCAGCCTTGAGGGAAGGTTTGTGATATACACATAACAGCTTTTGGTAACTGACCTCTCAAATGAGTAATATGAATCTTCCTGGAAGTCTCTCTCAATTGCAAAATGTGTAAAATCTGCACATTAGATTTCTCAGAAAATGTGTGTTCCCTTTTTGTTAGTTCTATCTGAAGCAAGCCATACTTTGATATAATGAATATAAAGTATTCCCTGGAGATTTTTCTACCCACAAATAGAAAAGACACATTATACCTTTAAAAATTTGACTAATGACCCGTTAAAAGTAAATTGCATATTTTCTTCTGCTATAGTAAGTAGAAGTAAAATTCCATCTCGAGGGACTTTTGATATCATATGTAACACCCATGGAGGAGTTCAATACTTCACCTGGTTATTTTTTATAAGGTTCCTAAAGGGCTGACTCTGGGGTGATATCACAGCAAGTATCATTTCTGAGCTCAAAAAAAATTAAAAATAAATAATAGAAGGAAGTCTGGGAAATTTACAAACATGGAAATGAAGCAACATGCTTCAGAATGCCAACTGTCAAAGAAGAAATGATAAACAGAGTAAAAAAGGATCCAAAGACAGATGAGAATAGAAACAAACATTCCAAAGCATACGGATGAGGTGGGAGTACCAAGAGTACGTCCATAGCATAACCTATGTAAAACAAGAGAGAGATTTCTACCAAGAAGCTTAACTTTGTACCTCAAGGGACTCTAGAAACAATGAAGCCTAAACTTGACATAGAAAGGAGATCAGAAATAAAAGAAGCAATGTATAAACAATAGAAATAATGTGAGGCACCAGCAAGATAAAAAAAAGATAAGACTGGCAGACCTTTGATGAGAAAAAATGATGGAAATCAATAAAACTATATATAAAAATGAAACATTGCAATGCATACAATAGAAATGCAATGATTATAAGAGAGTGCTATGAGCAAGAACAAGGGGATGAACTGGACAACTCAGGAGGAACAGAAAGGTTTCGAGAAACACACAGTCCACCGAGAGTGAATCAGAAAGCCGTCTGAATAAGATTAAGTACGTGACTGAATCACTAGTCAGAAACCTCTTACTACAGTCAACTCTGGAACAAATGATTTCACAAGGGAATAACACCGAGTCATTAAGAGGGATTGCAGTCATCCCTTCCCAGACATCCCCAGAAATGCAGGAGAAAGAAAAACTTCCTAGTTCATTTATAGTTAGCATTACTGAATATCAAGATTAGACAAAAAATAAATTCTACAAAAATACTCCCAATAAACATAGGTGTAGCTATTCTTAGCAAATTGGCAGCATGGAGAAGGCACGCCACTAAAAAAAGTGGAAGTTATCCATGGGAGGCAAGGAGAGTCAAACATGGACAAATAAATCAACATAATACAATAATTTAAAAGAATGAAGGATTATAAATGCAATCACCACAGTAGGTGTGGAAAAGTATTTTGACATAATTCAGCATCCTTTCATATATATCCTCACAGATTAGGGAAAGAGCCATGTAATACTTAACTATGAGGCTACATTCTGTGAAATCTGTCTTTGTGTGAGCTTTCTATATACCTAGGATGTGTGGCACATACAATTGTATAGGCAACCCATCATTGACAGGAAAGTCATGATGTAGAAAAGTCATATGATTGTAGGAAGAATTAATATCAACACAATTAACTGATACATGGGATGCTCATAGCCTACGATATACTCGGTGGAGAACACTTAGTTTTTCCTTCACAAGAACAAGACAAGGAAGCCTACTCTTATCATTTCTAGCCAGCAATACTAGAAATATGGCCAAAGGATTCAGACAAGAAAAGTAAATAAAAGGCAGGAGAAAGTATCTGCTTTCATCATGAAACTTTTTGAACCAAAATGTAAGTGAAGCTGGAGGATAGAAAAATCAACATACAAAATCAACCACGTGTATATACACTAACAGCAAAAGATCAGTAATAAGGATTACTGATTCCATCTATAAAAGATTCAAACAGAACAGAAATACCTAGATGTAGGTTTAACTAAAGAAATAAAATATCTGTACACTAATGAATGGAAAGAGATCTCGTATCTAGGGATCATGCAGATGAATAGTTAAAATGTCTGTATGCCACCCAAATGTCTCTGTTTATTCAATGTAATCTCTACAAAGATTCTGATGGAATTTTTTCAGTAAAATAGAACAATTCTAAACTCATATGACACCATTAGAGATACAAAGGAGTCAGCGGACTTTTTAAAAAATAAGTCTGGAGATACCATATTTTCTGATATAAACACATACACAGATACTCTTAAAAAATTGGAAAGGCTAGAAATAAGTTCACAAATATATAGTCAACTAAGTTTTGAGAGGATTACTAGGAATACCCAATGAGGGCATGGTAGTATCCTCAGCAAACAGACAAAGAAATGGGTGGTCATGTGCAAAGAATGAAACTGAATCCACTTTCACATTAGACACAAAAACTAACTCAGTAACATTAGAGACTTAGATATATGGCTAGAACCCATACAAATTCTAGAAGGGAGCAGGAAAAACTCTTCAATGTTGGTTTGGGAAGCTATTTTATAGACCCGACACCAAGAGCATTGGGAGGAAAATAGAAGAAATATGATGACATCAGACTGGAAAATCAAATGCACCCCAAAGGCAACCAATGGGAATGGAATGGCAGCCAACAAAATGGCAGATTATGTCTGAAAACCATATATCTTCAAAGGATCAATTCACAGAATGCAAGTAACTCAGTAGCACAAAAATCAAATGATACAATAGGGAAAGGACCCAAAAAGACAGCTCTCAGAAGAAGGCATACAAATGCTCAGCGGGTATAGTCCAGCCTTGATATGAGGGTTTGTGCCTAGTCTTACTGCATCTTGTTATGCTGTGTTCCGTTGACATCCCTGGGAGACCTACTCGTTTCTGAAGGGAAATAAATGGAGGAGCAGTGGATCTAGGGGAGAGGAGAGGTGGCGGAGGGTGGGGTGACTGGGAAGAATGGAGGGAGGGGAAACTGCAGTTGGGATGTACTTTATGAGATAAGAATAAACAGAAAGAAGAAATCCCTACACCACTAGTCATAAGGGAAACGCAAGTGAGAACCGTGGTGAGAAACTGCTTCCCACCTGAAAGCATGCCGAGCATCAGAAAGATGGGAGATAATGGCTGGTGAAAATTTGCAAAAGTGACCTGCGTGCACTGCTGATGGCACCATTCATTGGCCCAATGTGCTAACACGCACTAGCATTAAACGCTTTGTGAGTGTCTCGCGGGCTTCGTTGTGTACTTCCATTTTGACAAAAGGCCTTGCTACAGATCTCAAGAAATAGTTACTGGTAACGTTGTATTGCTCCAAGGGGAAATTAAAGGAGGTGTTCTGCCTGATATTTAATTTTTAATAGTACAAAAGGAATAAGAATGGCAATCATTAAATATGCATGCCTACAGCTCAAAGAAGGGAACCTAAAAATAAGTCTCCAGAAGACAGCAAAAAGCAAAGGCAATGGGAAACAAAACACATTAATTAGTTATGCCATCTCCAAAGCCACGCTGAGTGTGATACACAGATACACCTGTCAATCATGGAGTCAAACCCTGAGACTTAATACATGTCTGCAGACGCAAATGTGGTACAAGTGGTCGCTTTGTCACTCCTTCTTGTACAACAGGCTTTACCACACCGATCCACTCTAAACCATCATTTTTTTAGTACCTGACTCAATACAGTTAATTTAAATATATATATTTTATATGAACCTACCATGAAGGAAATTTGAATAGCACCATGTGCCTACTACCACTATACATGGTTTACAGAACACAGGGTGTGGGTTCCAGTGCTTTACATAAACTATCTTGTACCTCCTATATTACATACACCCTATTATCATCAACCCCAATTTACAGATACAAAACTGAATCCTGCATCACAGAACAAAAGCTAACTCACACTAAACACACTAAGGCTTTATAGGTCATCCAGAATAAGACAGAAGTGACAGAAGAAGACTCCAGCCCAGGCTGAGCCTGGACACTCATGTTATAACTTGTGCAAGGCACTGTTTCTTGGGGGAAGCATTTGACTATGACTTTCCTGTACTATGTTTGCTGTAACTAGAAGTCACTTGCTTTTCTTTTACATTATGAGTATAATACTGTGAAATTACTCCAGAGCTTAACTTTGAAGAGTAAAACACAAGTGCCTGACAGGTACTGATAGGAAACAGTTAAAAGCTAAGTCTTGTGGCAACAAACGTCTGGCTTCATGGAAGCGAGCCATCAGAGCAACATTCTTGGGTTCTTGTTTAATCAATGATTGAAACGAAAGATATTTACTCTCAAGCATGGGCTATGGGGAGCTCCGGCTTTTCTCTTTAAGGAGTATGCAATTAAGCAATTATCTGGATTGTTTTCCTTCCAGACTGCACCCAGTGCCAGCATGACATACTGGCTCATCAATTCTACCCTCTCTGGTTTCTGGCATTCATTCAAATGGAAAGATCTCATACATAATTATCAGCATCAGTGGCTACTCTCCCCACTTTCAGAACTTCAAATTTAGTTTCTGTCGTTTTCATCAAATGTTACTAGTAACACTTGTTTATTTTCATATTGTTTTACTTTTTTTAAATCAGAGTATAATTACATCAGTTCCCCCATCCTGTTCCTCCCTCAAACCTCTCCCCATGAACCCACCCCTTGCTCTCTCAAATTCATAGCTTCTTTTTCTCTGAATACAACCTGGTTCAGTTGTTATGTTTCTTATACATATATTATTCCAGGACTGACCACTTGGTATTGGATAACCAGTTAGGGAGCTTTTCCCTGGGGAAGACACTTTATTCTTCTCTCACTCAGCATTCCCTGGTTGCCTGGAGTTCTTTGTCTCAGGTCAGGGACCCATGAGAGCTCCCTTTTCATATTAGTAGGTCTATTGGTGCTGTCTTGGTTCAGGTCTTGTTGAGATTTTGTTGGGTGAAGCTTCCCTATAATTTCAAGGGAACACAGCAGTTGTCCTGGTCCTCTGGCTTTTAAAATCTTTTCACCTCTTCTCCAGATGTTTGTTGAGCCTCAGGTGTGTGTGTGGGAGGGGGCGTTGTGTTGTAACTGCATCAGTTGTGACTGGGAACCACACTCTCACTTACTCTCTTTGGTGAAAGCTGAGAGCTACACTCACTGCTGGGTATAAGAATATGTATTTAGAAAGCAGCTAGAATTTATGCTGTTTTAGTAAAGTGGTAGTTGTAGGGTTTTCTCCAAGATCCATAGCCTCATTAGCCTCAGGTAGTTTCCAGTACCAGGTGTGATTTCCCTCTTGTTGACCAGGCCTTAAGTCCAAATAGACAGCTATTGGCTGCCTCCCAGGTATGCTTGCCACTACTGCATCTCTAGGGTTATCATGGTCTGCTGGCCATGTTGTGGGTCATAGATATTGAGCTAGTTAGGATTATTTGTTGCTTGCCCCCGTTGGAAACTTGTATTACCTTCTGTTACCATGAAAGCTAGTCCCCAAGGAGGAAGGTTTTAGATCAGATCCAACTCTGGTCCTCCAGATCGTGTGTCTGAATGGTGGCTTCAGCAATAGGGACTCACCTACAAACTCTGGGAGGCAGCCAAGGGCAACTGCAATAGACAATAACATGGGAGTTTCCTAAACTTCCCTGACCAGCATCTCAAAAGGAGACTCCTCATGTCTGCTATTGAGGTTTTTGCTAGTCTATGGGTCTTTGGCAGAGCATTGTCAGCCCTGGTGGGAAATTTCATTTAAAATCTGTGCATATGTATACATATAGAATGTATGCATTATATGTCATTTTAGGTAAGCAGTTAATAATGTGATTCCTTATAGATTTTTCAGACATGCTTTCTGTTATTTTATGAATTGGAATGAGAGACAAAGGATTAAGGGAACTTTTCTAGTCCAGTGGTCTCCACATCTAGGGTAGTGGGACCACAGTGCTGGTGCTAAAGAAAGGTGAATACACACATACTTGTTGGCGACATTAAAGCAGAAGAAGATCCAAAAGGCTGGGTCATTTGCCTGCATCCTACAATCTGCCAGAGGCAAGTTATAGGAGTTCAGATCTAAGTGCTGGAGAGATACCTCGGCAGTTAAGAGCATCTATTTCCTTTCTGGGGGACCTAGGCTCAGTTTCCAGCAACCACATGGCTACCTACAACCACTTTAACTCCAATCACAGAGACTCTGACACCCCTTCTGGCTTTCTTGGGCTCCTGCACATAAGTAGTGCACATACATACACTCAGGCGCATACACACACACACACACACACACACATAGACACACACAAACACTCCAGTGCACACCACACACACAAAAAAACCCACTAAAATAAAATTAAATAAATATTTAAAAATAACAACAGAATTCAGATCTACTGACATGAGAACTCTCTGAGCCACAAACTGCTCCTCATCATACAGACATCTACAGAAACTCACACTCATTTAATATATAACTGAATCTCATTTACAAGAAACATATTCATCTTGTAGCCTAGTCAAATGGCTATTATATATAGTGATTAGATACAGATAACACACATAAATAAATCCAGATTATCGCTGAAACGTGGTGTTTTAAAATGTAACAAAATTTGAAATGTCTAAGTGTGTGGATAGCATTTGCTTTCCCTCATAACCACCTTAAGGGAGATTTACCAAGTAGTCACACAGCTGGAAATCAAGCATGATGCCAAGTGACAGAAGAGTTAGCAGTCAGTTTGAACAGTTCACAAAGGGATCTGCCGTTCAGGGATAATTCTCATGTGGTTTCATTTTGATTACCCAGATAACAGGCATGTGCAAGGTCACCTCACTAATATAAGTTGCATCAAATAAAATTGCCAATATTTGACCACTAGCAATGTCATGGGATCCAACATCATAACTATACCTTCATGTATCTTATGTATTAACCATTATTCATATTCTAACCACATAATCTTTTAGTCCAGGCAGGAATATCATGTTGCTTTCTGATTGTGGGGCACAATTCACATATTCCTAAAAAAAAATTAAAACCCTCTTATTTCTTTCTGCAATATTCTAGTTAAATGTTGGGATTCCACCCAAACAACTAAGATTATACTTCATCTCACTAAGAAATAAACTATATATTCTGCTTAAACTGAAAAGTTTAACTACCATTTCAATAAAGAATATATAAATAGAAATATAGTTTCACATTTCAAGGTGCTAAATATATAAAATATGATATAGTAAAAGAATTGAAAATTACTTAGTCTCATAAATTCTGCTTTTATAAAAAAATAAAGTAAAACAAGCCAATCTACATGAAACAACGATCCTTCATTTTTTTTTTTTACTATGGAGCCAAGAGACAGATCAAACATCCAGTTCCCCTCTGAGCATGAAGTGCCAGCACACCAGTCACAGATGGCCAGGGGAGAATGCCAACACTTTTCATTTGTTTTAATTATTAGTATCACTACTGCAATTCCACAAGAAAACTAGTCACTATTTGCTAGATCAAACCAGTTCCCCTGAAACAGGTGAGCCGGCTCACTGCTGCGGTCCAGCTGATGAAGTCAGGCCTTCTTCTCAGAAAGAGCAACTTCTGGGATCCCAGTTTTGAGACCAGGAACACCAGGGGAGAACAGAGGCAAATGCTTGCCAAGTGACCTCATGAACGAGTGCAGCGGCTCCATATGGCTCCCATCAAATAAATGTTGCTGCCAGTTATTGGCCACTCTGAACACATTCATTAAGACAGGATCCCTGAGAAAGGAGATGCAGTCAACTCATCTTGTTTGTGGCTCTGTTGGGACCCAGAACCTGTACAGGAAATTATTAGATTCTAATGTTGTCTATTAAACTGTACATTTATGTATTACTTATCTTTATGCCTCTCTACCACTTCATCATGAAGTTTCCCCAAACACAGCAGGAGCTCAAACAGCACTGAACAAATTGAAATGAAGAAATAAGTTAGAAACACTTGTTCCCGAAAGGTTATGAAAGACATCATCTCACAGTGCAGCCTTTGGCCACACAGGGTGTTATTAATGGGAACAGTGCCCTGGCATCCTGATATGCATAATCAATGCTGACTGATGTTCTGCAGAACTCACCATCAAAACCGAACAGACATTGGCAATTCAACAAAAGAAGCAACAGACAAAACAGCCCAGCCATATTCCTTTGGATGGCTCCATATCCTTTGACTAGGCCTGATCAATGTTGTCTGTTTAAGCAGAAACAACTGAAAGTTACTCATGCCACGCTTTAACTGATTCCACTGAGTTGTCTTGGTCACACAGAATCATTACATGCTTTATATTCCACAGTTTTAGGTATAAAATATAACAGATTTTAAGAAAAACAATATTTACCAGTCTGCAAAATCCTAAGAATAAGGGTTGGCATTTGTGGTGGTTTGAACAAAAGTGATCCGCATGGACTCATAGGGAGTGGCACTATTAGGGGGTGTGGCCTTGTTGGAGGAAGTCTATCACTGAGGGTGGGCTTTGAGGTTTCAGAAGCTCAACCTAGGCCCTGTTGGTTCACTCTTCCTTCCTGTTGCCTATGGATCCAGATGTAGAACTCTCAGCTCTTTCTCCAGCATCATGTCTGCCTACACTCTGCCATGCTTCCCACCATGATGATAATGGACTAAACTTCTGAAGTATAAGCCAGCCCCAATTAAATGCATTCCTTTATAAGAGTTGCCATGGTCATAGTGTCTTCACAGAAATAAAACCCTAACTAAGACGTTATTCACTACTGATTAGCAATGATCCTCACATTGCTAGTGCTAAAGGAATATATTCAGTCATTTAAGTTGGGGTAAAAACATGTATATTCCTTATTCTTCGGCAGACTCCAATTCAACCTTAACTCATGATGCTATCCCCAGTATTTTACAGAGAAAAGAATGAAGCCTATGTTATACACAATTAACCCAAATAGGTCTGGAGAATCTGATACAGCGGGTAGAGTATTCACCAAGCACTCTCAAAGCCCCAGTTTGATCCACACTCCTGCATAAACCAGGCATGTTTGTGTATGCCTGTCATATCAGAATCAGGAGGTGGAAGCAAGAGGATCAGGAGTTCATAGTCTCCCTCAATTATGTAGCAAGTTTGAAGCCAACCTGCCTATAAGAAATACTCTGCCTCAAGAAAGCAAATATGTTAGATCTACCAAATGACCATGTAAATCTTGTGTAGCCAGCAGTAAACTCACCAGGCCAACATTTCCTATTAGTGAGTTACCTACCCTGTGCACAGTAAATGATCCATTAAGTTAACAGAGAGAACAGAGGAACATTTTTACCCCAGGTATAAAATATCACAAGTTCAGAAATAGAAGCCATAATAAACACAGTTATAGTTATTAATGACAGATAATGCCAATAAAGACTCCAGTATTGTTTAATTCAAATAGAATGATAACTATGATACTCCAAACACAGTCTTCACTTTGAGAAATGGGGAGTAGAAAGTTTACACTAAGTATACCAAATAAAATCTTCTGTCTGGTAACGACTTTAAAAAGAAAAACTGAGCTGGGTGGTGGCAGCGCACACCTTTAATTCCAGCACTCAGGAGGCAGAGGCAGGTGGATCTCTGTGAATTCCAGGCCAGCCTGGTCTACAGAGGAGCAAGTTCCAGGACAGGGTCCAAAGATACACAGAGAAACCCTGTCTCAAAAAAACTAAAAAAGAAAGAAAGAGAGAGAGAGAGAAAGAGAGAGAGAGAGAGAGAGAGAGAGAGAGAGAGAGAGAGAGAGAGAGAGAAAGAAAGAAAGAAAGAAAGAAAGAAAGAAAGAAAGAAAGAAAGAAAGAAAGAAAGAAAGAAAGAGAAAAAGAAAAAGAAAAACGGAAAGACAAAGTTAGGGTGCTGTTGAATGGGGACAGCAGGACAAAGGACAGACCTCATTTGCTTAAAGATCAGATGAATTTACACACTGAGTTGGAGGAGAATTTCTCCTAATAGTTTGTGATTTTTATAAAACCTTGGTGTTTGCCTGAATCAAAACCAAGGACTACCATAGGTTTTAAGTTTCATCTCAAACATCTCTTGAAGAAGACATACCTGTGAGGGGCCTGGTATGGGCTTTTGAAACGTCAAAGCCCACCGCCACATACCTTCCCCAACAATGGCACACCTACTCCAGCAAGCCACACCTACAAATCCTTCCCAAACAAAGCTTCGGACTAAGCCTGCAAACATATGAATGTATGGGGCCATTCTCATTCAAACTACCACATTTGGATATATAGTTTCAGATATTCTCTATATAAAATAATGCATTTTACATACATATATGTGTGTATACATATATGTATATACGTATATACACCATCAGAAAACACAGATATTTACATTACAATTCATAACAGTAGCAAAATCACAGTTATGAAATAGCAACAAAAACAATTTTATGTTGGGGGTCACCACAACACAAGAAACTGTATTAAAGGGCTGCAGCGTTCACAAGGTTGAAAAACAGTGCTTTATATATAGAAACATTTCTGATGTGTGTGTGTGTGTGTGTGTGTGTGTGTGTGTATACATACATATATATATATATATATATATATATATATATATATATATATATATATATATATATAGAGAGAGAGAGAGAGAGAGAGAGAGAGATGAGCTTAATTTGGGCTCCTGCTCTAGGGATCTGTACTGGTAAGAGGCAGGAAAATATCTGGATAATAGAGTGTAAAATAATTAGGCGGTAACTGGCTAAAGCACTGTTTCTCCACCTTGCGAATGCTGCAGTCCTTTAATACAGTTCCTCATGTTGTGGTGACCCCCAACATAAAATTGTTTTTGTTGTTATTTTATAACTGTGATTTTGCTACTGTTATGAATCATAATGTAAATATCTGTGTTTTCTGATGGTCTTAGGTGACCCCTGTGAAAGGGTCATTCAACTCCAAATGGGGTTGTGACCTACTTAGCTGAAGAGTTGAATTTTATTAGTGTTAACCCAAATATTGCAGGCAAAAAAAATTATACTTCAAGTTTTCATTATATTCATGAATATAAAAACAGATCCTTCAAGCCATTCCACTTTTTAGGAACATATTTCTCAGAAACAGATCTTGATTCTAATGTGATCATTACCTTATTAAGGGAAAGTGATTGGCAAACTACAGATCAGCACAAAAACCTACCTATACTTTCTAATGTAATTTGAAAAGGGCCCAACATAATTAGTAAGATCTAGCCCATAGTGTGCCTGCTGAATGTAATAAGGAATAATGGAAGATCTCAAGGAGGCACTAGAATTATGCTGCTCCTGGGAGAGGAAACTTCACAAAATAAAAGATGATGTCAGATAGAAAGAGCAAATCAATAGGTATTACAGTGTTACACTGTAAGAAGATAAGTCTGCCTGGAGACAAAGGCCAGGGGCATAGACTGCATAGAAAAGCAGAATCAGGCAGGATATTCATGAATGAGACTATATATAACATGGCCTTGAAAGTTTCCAAACAAGGTTGATTTGGTGCTGTAGAAAATAATTCCTGATAATTGCTGTATAAGTAGGAAAATACCACTCAAAAATAATTGCTTTTCAGGAAGAATTCACTCCAGGAGGCAAAAGAGAACTCAGACGGAGGAAGAGTAGAAAACAAACTGTTGTAGCAAATTACAAATGAGATGCTTACCTGTGAATTCTAATGATACAAAGAACAAATTCATCTTGAAAAGAGAATAAATGGAATGTAACGCTAAACTTAGATATCACATACAGCAGAGTATTTGAGAAGGCTAATATTGCAAATGGAACACAGTAAAACACTCACTTCAGAAATTGACATTGCTTGCAATGGGTTTCCCAGTCCCTCATGCAGGGACAAAGCTCAGTTAAATACCATGTTTTCTTGCCCTATACATTTCCTCCTTGAATCTGAGTAAAACCTATAGACGCGATGAAATAGCTCTCCTTTGATTATGTCATACACTCGTACATGGCAAAAAGATTTCTGTATATTAAATTAAGATCATTAATACCTTGACTTTGTATTAGCCGAAAGGGAGATGATGTGGGTGGGCCTCACCTAATCACATACATCAGGCTGGGCATATGGGAAAGAGAAACAAGCAAATTTCAGCATTGACCCAATGGCTCAAGAAGGCAGCCTTTATTCCAGCAATGAAAGTGTGAAAGGAAAGTGTGGTGTGAACAAGGTTGCTGACTCTCTGTTTGTTCTTTTTGTCACTCTCCATGAATCTGGGAGACTGATTAGGCAGAACTCATGTCCACGGGTCCATCTGACCTTGGCCCTGGCTACGTTGTTTTCCAACGTGAAAAGATTGAATGCTATCACCTTAATTGGATTGGCAGGCATATTTGATTCTTCAGTGACTTGAATTAAAAAGTACAACATAAAATTTAAAAATCATTAAAAGATTTACAGATGTTCCACAGAATCGATAGACAAAATGAAAAGCCATTACAAGTCCAAGGCCAGAATGGACAATTAACTTGAACAGTGTAAAAATAATAGTGCTGATAGATGGCTGGAGGATGGAGAAAGACAAAGAAGTGGAGAGACATGAGGTCATTGTCAAAAGACATTAAAAACAAAACAGACCAAGAAAATGAATAGGAATCATGGTGAACAGCCTCAGGAAACATTAAGACTAGTTATAAAAAGTAAACTCACATCTTTGAGAATTTGTTAACAATTCCATACTAATGCTGAGACTAGCTACTGATCAAATTATCAAGGCTTATGAAAATGAGAAGAGCCAAGTACTAGAAGGGTTCTGAGTGGTCACTCCCCACAGTGGCATTAGAAAGGATGCATTTGCATTTAAATTTACACTTTTTGGTGAAAATTGAGTTTTTGTTTACCCCACATACATGCATTTGATGTAAAGGAATAAAGCTACCACACAACTGACCTCAAAGACATCCTCATTTAAATGTCAGACAACATACAAAGGAGAAACTGACTATATGCCTATATTCCTCACCACTGATGTTTGCTAGTATGCAAACAGGAATAAGCTCTGATATTTTATTTGACAAACATGATATGGTGAAGAAAGGAAAATGATGCTTCAATTTCAATATGAAATGTTCACTATACTTAACTGTGTTTCAAGGAATTCTGCTGTTGAATTCAATCAATTGTCAAAATATCGAAGAGAATAAAAATAGGCCCATCCATATCATTTCCACCATGCTTTCCTTTTGACTTTCACGCACAGTATTCTTGCTTTGATCCTTTCTGAAATATCTCTACATCCCTACAGTTTGACATAATGAGAAATCCTGACAGTTTTAAATACTGATGAGGCATGGAAGAGTCTGAACTGAGTGGTGGATTTTTAGATTGTGAGGACAACTTTGGAAAACTGCCCAGTATATATGCAGAAAAAAATGGAAGAGGCACACCTGTAGCAGGAATCTTAAAGAGTCTTTATTAATAAAACAAATCTGAGCCAGGTATTGGGGTGAACACTGGAAAATCAGAGAGACAGAACAAGCCACAGCTAACCTCACCTGGCCAACTTCTCAGCTGGTCTCTTGTTTCCTCAGACTGAAAGCGTCTGTGTCCTCATCCCAATAGCTCTCAGCTGAACTGTGCTGCTCAAAACCTAAAAGCTTAACCAGCCAAATGCTTCTAGTTTCTGGTCCTCATGCCTTATATACCTTTCTGCTTTCTACCATCACTCCCTGGGATTAAAGGCTCGCTTTCTGGGATTAAAGGCGTGAGTCACCATGCTTGGCTGTATCCTTGAACAGATGGATTTCTGCCTCTGGAATGCTAGGACTAAAGGCGTGTGCTACTACTGCCTATCCTAAGTATCTAGTGGCTTTTCTGTTCTCTGACCCCAGGTAAGTTTATTAGGGTGCACAATATTTTGGGAAACACAATACCACCACACACACCTACTAGAAGCTACTTACAGACAGTCTACATAGGAATTCCTATGTGTGTACACAAGGATATCCCCAGCCTCTACCACTATAGCAATGTAAACATCTAAAAACAATAATATAATGTGTAAAACATACAAAAATATGCTAATTTAAAGAAACACAGAAATAAAAACAAATAACCCACAGGTATATCAACAACACACATGCAGCTGACAAATATAATTATGAATGAATAAAGCAAGAAATAAAATAATACATAGATTTGCATAAAATCAAGGAATGGGTAATCCAGACTACTGTACTGGCTAATTTTATGTGGATTTGACACATGCTACAGAGATTTGGTGAGGGGAAATATCAATTGAGAAAATACCCCTACCAGACTGACATGTAGGGAAGTTCATGGTGCATTTCCTTAATTAGTTATTGTTGAGGAAAAGCCCAGCTCATTATGGGTGGAGCCACCACAGGCTGGTGGTCCCTGGATGCTATAAGAAAGCAGGCTGAAATCTACAAATTCAATATAATTCCCATCAAAATCCCAACACAATTCTTCAAAGACTTGGAAAGAACAATACATAACTTCATATGGACAGCTAAAAAAAGTCCTGTACAATAATGCAATTTCTGGAGGCATCACCATCCCTGACCTCAAGCTCTACTATAGAGCTATAGTAATAAAAAACAGCTTGGTACTGGCATAAAAACCAACATGTGGACCAATGGAATCGAATTGAAGACCCTGACATTAATCTGCACACCTATGAACACCTGATTTTTGACAAAGAAGTAAAAACTGTACAATGGAAAAAAGAAAGCATCTTCAACAAATGGTGCTGGTATAACTGGATGTCAACACATAGAAGATTGCAAATTGATCCATATCTATCGCCATGCACAAAACTCAAGTCCAAGTGAATCAAAGACCTGAACATACATCCAGTTACACTGAACCTGGTAGAAGAGGAAGTAGGAAGTAGTCTTGAACACATTGGTACAGAAGATTACTTCCTAAATATAACACCAGTAGCACGGACACTGAGAGCAACAATTAATAAATGGAACCTCCTGAAACTGAGAAGCTTCTGTAAGGCAAAGGACACAGTCAATAAGACAAAACGACAGCCTACAGAATGAGAAAAGATCTTCACCACCCCAACATCTGACAAAGGGCTGATCTCCAAAATATATGAAGAATTCAAGAAACTAGACATCAAAATACTGAACAATGCAATTAAAAAAAATGCCTACAGAGCTAAACAGAGAATTCTCAACAGAAGAATCTCAAATGGCTAAAAGACATTTAAGGAATTGCTCAACATCCTTAGTCATCAGGGAAATGCAAATCAAAATAACTCTGAGATACCACCTTACACCTGTCAGAATGGCTAAGATAAAAAACACTGGTAACAGCTTATGTTGGAGAGGATGTGGAGCAAGGGGAACACTCCTACACTGTTGGCAGGGGTGCAAACTTGTACAGCCACTTTGGTAATCAGTATGGCAGTTTTTCAGAAAATTGGGAATCAATCATCCTCAAGACCCAGTTATACCACTCTTGAGCATATACCTAAGGAATGCTCAATCATACCACAAGGACACATGCTCACACTATGTTCATAGCAGCATTATTCATAATAGCCAGAATCTGGAAACAACCTAGATGCCCCTCAACCAAAGAATGGATAAAGAAAATGTTGTACATATATACAATGGAGTACTACTCAGAAGTGAAAAACAATGAAATCATGAAATTTGAAGGCAAATGGATGTAACTAGAAAATATCATCCTGAGTGAGATAACCCTGACTCAGAAAGACAAACATGGTATGTACTCACTCATAAGTGGATACTAGATGTAAAGCAAAGGATAACCACACTAAAACCCACAGCTCCAGAGAAGCTAGCTAACAATGAGGACCCTAAGAGGGACACATGTATTGCCCTGGGAAAGGGAAATAAATGAGATCTCCTGTGTAAACTGGGGGTGGGGTGGGGCCAATAGACGGTAGGGGATGGATGATGAAAACATAAAGGAATGGGATGGTTGAGCTGGAGCAAGGATAGAGTGGGAGAGCAATGAATGAAATATCTTGATAGAGGGAGACATCATGGGGATAGGGAGAAACCTGGTGCTAGGGAAGTTCCCAAGAATCCACAGGGATGACCCCACATTAGACTACTAGCAATAGTGGAGAGGGTGCCTGAACTGGCTTACCCCAGTAATCAGATTGGTGAATACCCTAACTGTCATCATAGAGCCTCATCCAGTAACTGATGGAAGCAGATGCAGAGATCCACAGCCAAGCACCAGGCTGAGCTTCAGGAGTCAAGTTGAAGAGAGGAAAGAGAGACTCTATAAGCAAGGGCATCAAGATCATGATGGGAAAACCTACAGAGACAACTGAACCAAGCTAGTAGGAACTCAAGAACTTTAGACCAAAAGCTGTAGAGCCTCGATGGGACTGGACTAGGCCTTCTGCATAAGGGAGACAGTTGTGTAGCTTGGTCTGTTCAAGGGGCCCCTTGGCAGTAGGATCAGGATCTATCCCTGGTACATGAGCTGGCTTTTTGGAGCCCATTACCTATAGTTGGACACCTTGCACAGCCTTTATGTTGGGGGAGAGGCTTAGAACAGTCTCAACTAATGTACCTGGGTTTGCTGACTCGCCATGGGAGGCCTTACCTTTTCAGAGAAAGGAATGGGGAGTGGGTTGAGGGGAAAGCTGAATGTTGGGGGGAGTGGGAGGAGGGAATAAATGGGGATCTGTGGTTGGTATATAAAATGAATAAAAATTTTCTTAATAAAGAAAAAAAAAGAAAGCAGGCTGAGCAAGCCAATAAGCAGCATGCCTTCATGGCCTCTTCTTCAGTTCCTGCCTCCACATACCTGCCCTACTTGAGTTCTTGCCCTGACTACCATCCATGATGGAATGTGACCTGAGGGTTGTAAGGTGAAATAAACTCTCTCCTCCCCAGGTTGCTTTAGGTCATAGTGTTTTATCATAGCAATAGAAATCCCAACTAAGATGACTATATTGTGTATGTATACTTGGTCTAACTGTAAAGAATACCAAATAAATCATTATTACTTGGTATTAATAATAAGGACAAATAAATATAGAAAAGGAGAAAAATTTTAATTCAAGTTCAGTTAAATATTTTTGGAGAAAAGCAGCATATATGTGGATCTCTATACTTGTCTATTTCTTGAAATGAGTTTGGAGTAGTTGATAGCTATTATTTAAATATTTTCTGTCTCTGGTTCTGTCTGCTTCTGCCCATATGTCTGCCTGCCTGTCTCTCTCTCCCCATATATAATCCATAATTAATGAATAACTAGAATTCATGAACACTTCTCTTTGGAAAAAAAACAATTAAATTGGGATTAATCCAAGCATGGATGTTTTAAGTTACAGTTTTAATTGTTACTGCTATAGCAATCACTTTTAATATAACTTAAGACATACTGAAAGAAAAAAAAAAGAGAATTTAGATGATACATTATTAAAAGAAACCCTATTTGCACCAAAGAGGAAAGTAATGGAAAAAATACAGATGTAAAGACCATGCAGAAAGTAAGCAGACAGCACACATACACCCTCACTTAGCACTGTTGCATTACACACAGATCCATTCAGTATTCATGCTGAAAGCCAGATGTGGTGATATTTTATTTGTATGTTAATAAGCAAAGTTTTCCTGAAGATCAGAGGAAATAGCAAGCCATTTTAAGTAAATACAAAAGTCAGGCAGTGGCAGCACATGCCCTTAACCCTATCACTTAGCAGGCAGGGTCTCGGTGTGTTCAAGGCCATACTAGGGAACAGAGTCAAGCATGGTAACACACGCCTTTAATCCCAGTAGCAAACATAGAGGTCTGTACAGATAGGCAATGACAAGGAAGTGAGGTAGCTGGGCTAAGAGCCAATGAGAGGGCAGAACAGCAAGGCAATAAAAGCCTGGGTAGACAGGAAGTCGTAGCGTTTGGAAGCTGCAGAGCTGGTGAGGTAAGGTTGGTTGTGGGCTATTCCTATTTCCCTGATCTCTAAGGCTTTCACCCCTATATTTGGCACTGTGTTTTTTATTTAAGAAATTCTAAATTTTATTTAGAAATTCGTCTACAGCTGGAGGTTGAGAGAACAGAATTCTTTAACATACAAGGCTGACAAGAGATATGCTTCAGATTGCAAGATGCAAGCTTGAACGTAAAAGGATGGTTAAAAGAATATTATACCAATTGCATCCAAAAGAGAGGTGGAATGTCTGTATTACAGAGAAAAGAGGCTGGGGGACCCACCATGTGACGAGAGGCCAAGAAACAGACTGTCCAATGCAAAGAAGTGTTACTTTACCAAGCAGTTATAACCAAAAGATGTGCATGTCTTGGGCAGAACCCTACACGTGATAGAAGAGAATCAAAGAAAAACACGCCAATAGTGATACTTCGAAAAGTCAAAACCTGACTGAAAACAATCCAGAAGATTAATAAAGAACTAGAAGTTTCAAAATGTGTATTAAGCCAGGAAGACATAAGGAATATATCATCTTTTAAAAGAATAATACGTGCTATTTTCTAGAGCACATGCATTATTCTTCAGCATAAGCCATGAAGGATCATAAAACAAACCTAAAACATTTTAAAGGTGGGACAGTATGATGGCTCAGTGTTGGGGGTGAGGAGTTATAGATATTTGCTACCAAGCCTGGAAACCTGAGTTCCATCCCCGGAACCTACATGGCAGAAAGAGAGAACTGACTCCTGCAAGTTGTCCTCTGACCTCCAAAATTATGCCATGGCATCTGAGCACACACACACACACACACACACACACACACACACACACACACACACACGAATAAATAAACATAATTTTAATACACTTAAAACTTAAAGTTAACAATGGAATTAGAGTAGATACCACTAACAAATAAAAAAATTGTCTGAAAAATAGTTCAGAAAGCAGTCTCACAAAGGTACCAAATAATGTTCAACAGGGAAGTGTAAATTCAAAGACAAAGACCTGTGCACTGGAAGCTACGGAGCATGGATGAGAGAAGATGACCACACAGTTAAGGTGAAATCCACATTCATGAGTCAGATAAATCAGTACATCAGATGACTATGCCATCTGAGTCAACTGTACACTCATTGCCTTCTCTATTAAATATCCAAACAATGGCAATATTGACTTTAATGGAAAGATTCCCACAATTAATATGGAATCCCAAAAGACTCCAGATAGCTGTCATAATTTTTAATAAGAACAACAAAGTTGTAAGCATGGGTTAATCCAGATGACTTGGGCACGTTTCTAAGCACAGAATCTACCAAAACTAAATCATGAAGAAATATAAAATCTGAAAGTATCTATTTACTAGAAAGGATACTGAGTCTACAACAACAACAACAACAATAATAACCATAAAATTAACTTCCTGATCAAAAAAATCCCTGGACACACTTGTGATTTTACCAAATGTAAAGACGGAAATGAAATCAGATCATCTCAAATATTTTAAAAATCTTAAAGCTGGGTAAAAATGTTCTATGATGCTAGCCTTACCAAAACCAAAGACAAATAAACACAGCACCTGAAATGAAAACTTCAAAGAGCATACCTCATAAAAAGCAGGAATGAACACTCATGCAGCCAAGTAGTATGGGATACATGCCCAAAAGAAAGTTATCACCATGTCATAGAAAAGTGCACTCCCACACCCACTACAGTCAGTGCCCATTGGTGGATGGATGGATGGATGGATGGGTGGATGGATATGTACATAATGAATGAGTATATTATAGAACACTAACCAATTTACAAAGAATATATAATACAATTTGTACTTCCTGTACAAAAATAAATGACAGGAGCAAACCTTTGCAGGAGGTGGAAGGCTTATGGCAGAGACTGTAGTGGTTGACTTCACCGGTGAGCACTAGTCTCCCAACTACTAGCTGTGTTCATTAAATATGTTCAGTGTTGTGTATACTAAATATGCCCTAGCAAATGTCTTTTGAGAGTCAAGTGAGCCTAATGTAGTGGCACTCAATTGAAATCCCAGCATTAGGGAGATTGAGGCAGGAGGATCACAGATGTGAGGGGACTGAGCCTACACAGAGAGTGTGAGGCAGTCATAGGCTATATATTGAGAACCTGCCTCAAAAATAAAGGGCAGTTAACTGAATTAATACACATTAGCAATGAACACTCTAAGAATGCAATTGACAAAGACATCATTACGGTCACTTCAAAGAGAATAAAACATTTAAAAAGAAATTAAACAAAAACTACAAGACTTAAACTCTTAAAACTTAAAATAATTAAATTTTTAAAGCTAAGGAAGACCTTAGATAAATAAAAAGATATTCAATGTTTATAAATTGAAAGAATTAACTAGTTAAAGGAGAAATATTCCCAAAATTCATATACTTATTTGGTATAATCCTTACTTAAATCATAGCTGCTTTATTAGAAAAAAAAGGTGCATCCTAAAATTAATATAGAAATCAAAGGAATTTCTATATGTATGTATAATATATATGCATAAATAAGAAATTCAGTAAATGGAATAGAGGAACTGGAAATCAACCCATCTGCCTTTGACCCACTGACTTCTAGAAGAAGCCGACAATGCTTAGTGAGGAAAGAAAAGTGTTTCCCATGTATAGTGTTAGGACAACTTCAAAACACAAGCAAAACAATGAGATTGGAAATAGCCTCATACTGTGTGTGTGTGTGTGTGTGTGTGTGTGTGTGTGTGTGTGTGTTGATTAATTAAAATCAATCAAAAATCTAAACATAAAAACTGAAATTATAAAACTCTTAGAAGAAGCTTGGGAAGAAAATCTGTCATATTGAATTCAGTAGCTGCTTCCTAGATACGATATACAAAGAAGAAAAATATAGATACATTGGATTTCATCTAAATTAAAATTTTGTGCTTCAAAAGATATTCTTATGTATCTTGTACTTCAAAGGATAGCAAAGGAAAATGAGATCACAACTTGCAAGATAGGAGAAAACATTTGCCAATCTTTGTCAAATGAGAGTCTCATATGCAGAATTCAGAAAGCATGCTTATAAGTCAAAAAAGGAGCAATCCAATTTTAAAATGGGTATAGAATTTTAATATCACATCAAGTGGGGTTTTCAAATGGCCAGCAGGCAAGCAGAAAGGTGTGCAATGGTATTAGTCATAAATGAAATGCAAATCAAAACCACAAGGGGAGGGAGCATCACACTCACCAGAACTCACACTCTAACATAAAAGCCTCAGACAACAGGTGCTAGCTAGTGTACGATGGTGAGGAAGTAAAACTCTCAAACCGCTAGCAGGAATATCAAATGTTCTGGCACAGCAAGTGGCTTGGGAGGCACTATGCTTCAAAATATCATAGGTTTGCCATATGACTGTGAATGAAAATTTCCAGTGGAATTTCCTGACTGTACCTTACTGACCAACTGGTGAGAACCTGAATGATGAGAGGAGGTTGATTATCTTGGACCGTCATCTTATTGCCCCCCTCTGTCTGAGACCTTATATCCTTGTGACTATTAGGTCAATGTACAAGCAGACCCTAGCTAGCTAGCTTCCATCCAAGCAAAGGCTAAGAATGTGGTCCCACAGCCCCCGAGGCCTTCTGTAGAAATGCCCCTACTTTGGTCAGCTTATATTAAAATAACTTTAAAACTCCAACTCTAACTTTGCTTCATTATTCTGTCTAGTCCTAAGATTACTTTCAGTATCAAAGCCTAGATTCTGGTTTGGCCTAAGTTGGGAAGCCTAAAAGTCTAAGGAAATTTCTTGGGTTCTAATGGTGGCAACATAGAGCTGTGCCCCCACCTCCCTCCTTCCTTCCTTCCCTCCCTCCCTCCCTCCCTCCTCCCTCCCTCCCTCCCTCCCTCCCTCCAACCTCCTCCCTCCCCTTCTCTTCTCTTCTCTTCTCTTCTCTTCTCTTCTCTTCTCTTCTCTTCTCTTCTCTTCCTCCCTCCCTCCTCCCTCCCTCCCTCCCTCCCTCTCTCTCTCTCTCTCTCTCTCTCTCTCTCTCTCTCTCTCTCTCTCTCTCCATGTCTAAGATCTTTGGGGGCTTTCACTGAATTCTAGCCTAAAACATTGTTGGTGGATTCCTATGGCTTTCCTTTGGTCCACCTAGCCTGTCAAATACTGCTTGTATAATATTCCATGTTACTTTGGTTTCTCTGCTTTTGCTTTCTTAGCCAGAAACCCACATTTAATGAATGCCATTAGCAACATATAGAAAAATAAAAATAAAAGCTCTAAGTTCATCCATACCCCATTCCTAGAGTAGACGGGGTCTCAGTTTAGATGGGACTTTAGTGTGTAGGCCATGGAAAAACACATGAGGGTCAAACACCCAGCGTCTTTGGTCTGTCACATCTCCCATAAAATGTGCAACACAAACTGATACACGTGAGAGAGCCACCCTCGAAAAGCAGCAAACTCTGGATTCAAAACACATCATGAATGGCCAGCAGGCAAGCAGAAAGGTGTGCAGTGGTATTAGTCATAAAATCTTAAAGACTATGGAAAAATGCTTCTTCCTGCAGCTCCTAGCTCACTTGACCCCTCTAAAGATGACAGTCTTACCCAAAGGGACTGCTCTGCTGGTCCATATTCTGCAGCTTTGGTAAGGGAGACCTTCACCACCATCCTTCAGGACTCTCGGTACACAGTGTTTGGAGGAAAGGGATTCTATAATGTTCATGGCCAAAATGCATGGGTTCTCATTTTATGAGAAGCTGAAACTGAGCTGCTCCGAATATCTTTTTCTTTTCATTTCAGTTACACAAGCAAGCACGAAAGGTATCATTTATACTCATGATATGTTACAGAGTAAAAAGCTTTGCCCCCAAAGTGACACTGAGGAAAATAGACTGTATAACATTTTCCTCTCTACTGATTAAGTGGTTCATTATAATTTAGAGGTTTTCTTACACGTGTGTGTGTGTGTGTGTGTGTGTGTGTGTGTGTGTGTGTGTGTGTGTGTGTAGATCAGAGGGCAGCTTGTGGGAGTTCATTCTTTCCTTCCACCATGTAGATCCTGGGGCTTGAACTCAGGTCTTCAGGCTTGGCAGCAGCCTCCTTTATGTGATAAGCCATTTCACCAGCCCTCCACTGATTAAACAGAAAAGTATAACAGTCTTTTCCATATAATAAGCTCCGCCTTTGCTATCATAGCCTTTCACTAGGTCTTCCTTACTTTTTAAAACAATGGAGTTGTACATTTTCTCCTTAATTTTTCTAAGATCCACACTGTTACATGTGTTCACAGTTGTTTGTTTGTTTTTTTTTTTCATGAACTTGTGGGTTGTTTTTGTTTTTGTCAGCTTATGTCCTAGAAAAGAACTAAGTAACCAAACCATCTCTCGCTTTAAATATCTTTTTAAAAGTTCTTGAGCGCCTTGCCTAATTTTAAGATGTGTATATGATGATGTAAATTGTTTACACGTGCTTGTATTTTTATAGCATTGGCTTTGATAGTGCCTTGGTTTATAGGTGTTTGTGTAACTTATAATTGCTAAATCAAGTCCAAATTCTTTTCACTTCATTCCGTAAACAGAGTTGTAAGGGGAAGAAGTAAAAGTCCCAACTCCGACAGCCTTACCGGTTAAGCTTGGCTGCTGTCTCAATCTGCCAACTAAAGACACAGAGTGTGGAACAAACTGAGAGAAGATAGCTAGTCTCGTGGTCACACTGAGGAAATCAATAGAGCTGCTCCGTGATCTAGACCTTTCCTTGGGGGTATTAATCAGAGAGTGAAACAATTAAGACAGGCCATGTAACCAGACTCTTGGGTCACAATACTAAATCCTAATGTCTCACTCTGGCTCATGAGACCATCCAAAGGGCCCCCTTTGCAGTTCCCTTGTGGATAACTGCCCTACCTGGGATGTGAGGCTCACCGGTCCAAGAGTTGGAAAGATGATTTCTCTTCCTGTGTTCTCACCTCTTCCTGGTTATTAGATGCAGTTAGATCAATAGAAAAAAATGCCAAAAATTTACCGGGCTTTGGTTGCCTAATGAGCCCAAGTGAAAGTCAGTGCTTGTTAATTTTTTTTCCTAATGACTAATTTTTACAATAATAAAGTTTCATTGTGTATTGATCTTAGGAATATTAGCAAAAAATATTGCATTATGAAAACTAGATTAAGTTTTAAAAATCCTTTCACTAGATAAGAAATTAAATCCTAGATTTAGACTGAAGCAAAAGGAGATGTAGTCACTCATCATCTGAGGCCTTGGCAGAGATTAATCCACTTTTCTGTAACCTGCTCACCCCATGCTTACCTTCATGTATTTGAAACAAAATCTTGATTTATTATTTTCTTCATTCTGTTGCTATAAAGATTTCATAAAATTGCTACCCTGTTGGAATGGGGGTTTTGGGGGCAATATAATTCTGTGTTCCTTGCCCATGCTAATATTTGGCTCCAGAATAAACTGTGACTTACTCTTTGAGATGAAAGCTGTTTCATGTGTTGACAAGAATCATGAGTTTTATTTCCAGCTATTTCATTTCCAAAGGAAAAAAAAACATATAGCCACAAAATGACCTTTTTGCATGAATGTTCATAGTGTCCATATTTATTACAGTTAAAAACAGAAATGACTCAGAAAAGAGGCCTAGCCTGTGAAGCAAGATGGCGGCAACTGTCCCACTGTGTTCCTTCCCTTGGCTGCTGGGTCCCACCCAGGCCTTGAGCAGTTCTTTAGCAAGCCCAAGGTTCTCCTTCCAGGAGCCACCCCATGCCAACTTGACTGGCCTTGGGCACCATGGTTTTCCTGTGAATTTATCTCCACAACTAATCAAAACATCCAAACATGTTTTAGAGTATAAAAGAAGAAATAGACTGGAATAAACTTTAAATATGTTAATATAATCTGTTCTATATATCAATCATGGTTATCCATCTAGATTCACGCATCTGTTGAGTTGTAGATATGAGAGAAAAGTTGTATGTGAATATGTATCAGTCAAGTCGATGTGTGTAATTTTGTATCATTAAAGACATAAAAATAAATATGTTCTTCAAAAAAATAGAAACAACTCAAACATCAATCAAATGATGAGGGGTGAGTATAATACAATGTTAATTGTGAATTAAGAACAGGTTGTTGAAAACTATTACCCAAAGGCAAATTTTGAAGGTATCTGCTAAGTAAAATAAGCTAGTCACAAAAGACTACATAGTATAGATAATACTATCATTAATATGGCATATACAAAGTTGGGAAAGACAGACATGCAGAGCACAGACTGATGGCTGTCAGAGCCTGGGGTGAAAGGGGGAGGGGGAAAATCCCAGAGAGTTGTTAGGTTGATGATCATGTCTTAGAATGAGGTAAATACTGAGCTTCCTGCTATTATGACTGTACTAAATGCTGTTCAAATACCATATGCTTAAAAACAGTGAATTGTATGCTATATCAATCTCTCCTCAGTGGAAGAATAAAGTATGGAGGGAGGGATGCCCTCACATTCAGAACTGGTTCACTTGTCTCTTTCTCCACTGTGTACTGTAAATCAAGCCACTGTCTTGTCCTCTCTTACCAGGGTCACCGACAGCCACATAAATGGAATAAGTGCTCGCCTTCCTCCTCCTGTAACACGGACTCCACAAAGCAGCCAAAAGGACCTTTCAACTCAATGCCGGCCATCCCCCTTATGCCCTTACTTGAAATGGAGCCTGTGGCACCCCCACCCTACAGGACAAGATGACACACCTTCTCTTCAGTATAAAGCTTGTCCCTAGCCCTCCCCTGTCCTAGGCCACACGGAGCTGCACCCTGTTGTGTGGATTTTGGATTCACTGTCCCCCTCTTTCCTAAGCGGCCTTCTTGTGATACCGCACTCAGTTTACACCTCAGGAATGAGGTCTCTAAACTTCCTGTAAAGAGCAAACCCCTAAGCCCCTTTCTCGGACCATCCATCTCATCTCCTGACAAGGTGTCTTTCCAAGTTGGTCCCCCCCACCCCCTTCTACCCCTAGAAAGCAGATTCTGTAGTTTCTAACCCCAGTTCTGTCTCTTTTGAAGCAATATATTTTATCTATACATAGCTTATGTGTAACTTGAAATAGCATTTATTGCAAGCTTGAAATCTTCAGTACAAGCTAGGCTGTCTGTTACGTATGCTAGTTATTATTACTGATTATTTCAGATTCCTTGGGTACAATTTCGGCATTTTTTCATAGTTAGCATAACAATCTGTTTCTGCCAGTTTGGTGGTATCCAGAGGGTGTCGACACTGTATATTCTGTGGTTGGAGGCAGTTCTGCGCTTCTGATTTGAACACCCTTTAAATAGCAAAGGTTTACCTTATTGCCTAATTCCCCTCTCAGCCACGAAGAGGCTCCAGCCCCTTTCCTCATGGTCCGCTCTACAGTCCCTCCACAAGCACATCCTCATGGGAGGGATCCACAAGCACATTCTCATGGGAGGGATCCACAAGCACATCCTCACGTGAGGGATCCACAAGCACATCCTCATGGGAGGGATCCACAAGCACATCCTCATGGGAGGGATCCACAAGCAGCCTTTTCCGCTTCATCACCCTTGAGCACCATCCTTCTTTCAGAAGCATTGGCTCTGGCATCCTCAGAAACAGGGATTTAGGTTAATGGGCACGTGGCTCCTGTGGTAAGGTGCCTACCTAGCATGTCCAAGACCCTAAGTGCCATCCCCAGCCCCACAAAGGAAGAAAAAAAATAACAGCAGCTATTAGGAGGGAAAGACTACCAACAGGCCATTCTGAAGGCAGTGAAACATTCACACTGCACATGGGGGGAAGCATGGCCAATTATTACAGAACAGGTGAGGGGTTGAAGACACGGCTCCGCAGCAAGAGCCCTGGCTGCAGAGGACCGCAGCTCGGTTCTCAGCACCCTCACGGTGGCTCACAACCATCTGGAGCAGTGGTAGGGGATCCAGTGTCCTCTTCTGACCTCCTCCAGCATGCACACATACGTTATACAGACACACCTATAGGCAAGATGCCCGTTCACTTAATAAATAATCTTAAAACAAAGACAAGCGGTTTTGTTATGGCAGGGCATACTTCAGCTGGTGTCTGAATTACTAGCCAGGGTGAGGCAAACAAAAAGGTGGTGATTAAATAATCAAACTGGACAAAAATCAAAATGTATTAGGCGACCTAAGCTCTACTAAACATGAATAAATGGATCCCTAGAGCTCACTGACCACCCAGCTGGCTGAACTGACAAACTCCAGATTCAATGAGAGACACTGTCTCAAAAACTGTGGTGAATACTACCAAGGAAGACATACAACATTGACCTTTGGCACACACACACATGTGCACATACTCATACATATGTTCATAACACACACACACACACACACACACACACACACACACATACACACAGGCCAAAGCAGGGTCACAAATCTTCTCTTCTCACATTAACTGTTCTAGTCACTATAGATGAATGTTAAAAAGCAGTCATACACAATAAAAATGGTACATTACATTAATCTCATTGCTATAAATGCACACAGCCCATAAAGCCCGATCATACAGTCGTCACTGTAGAGGCTGACACAGTATCCATGGGGACAACTTCTGTTCAGTGGACAGACCACCTACCTCACCACCAACCCCAACATGTGGGTTTGTGAAAGGAACAAGGGAGAATGACCTGGCAAGCAAAGTGCCCTGGGTTTTGTCAAAACTCTGTTTCCATTTTCAGCTTCCAGATGAAAGATGTCTCCTTTCTGTGGCTATCTTATAAAGTTTCCAGAAACAAAGACACGCATGTGTATGGATGTCCACTTGTTATGAATGTCAATTTCTAGAAGCTGTAGGACACAAGTATGCATCCCATTCTATGAGCCTGTCACTAAAACCTTTGTGATACCATTAAAAGTTTAACACATTGACTGGACTTACTGCCTTTTGAAATACCCCTTTTTTAAATTTTGAGTCAGGACTTAATTCTTACATAAAAGTCTTGAGGAAAAGCTGGCTCACTCCTACGTAATTGTCACGGGGTTTTGTTGTTGTTTTGGGTTTGTTTGTTTGTTTGTTTGTTTGTTTTTGGTTTTTTGGGGTTTTTTTTGTTTTGTTTTGTTTTGTTTTGTTTTTGCAAAAGCCCACAAGAATTTCCTTTAATAGCAGGAACATTGGCTGTTTACATTCCATTTCATTAACAAGGTAATTTTCTGACCTTGAACATAGGTCACTATCTTGTAGTTCATGTCCAAGTCAATAGGGAGCTACAACAAGAAGAATGTGCAAGACATGAGGTAGAAAAAAATGCAGTGGCGATTCCATTCAGAGGAGTTCCTGATTGCCCCTGATTGAGTTTCACTCCAGTGCTCTGCTCCAAACTCGGCTGAAATGCCTCCCCTGTAAGCTGTTCAGACTCCTCCTCGCCATTTTCCACTAAGCCAGGAGAATTACAACAGCTATTTGCAAATATAATGTCGTAATAGCACCAGCAATTGAACATCACAGAATGCTCTGTGTAGTTTCCTAATACTTAAGTAGGACTGTTTCCATAAGGCTTTTTTTTTAAATGTGAATACAATCCTTTAAGCAAATGCTGTACTGAATAGATTCAATTATTTAGTAATGTCAGAGAGCTTTTTATCTATTATATACTAAAATCTAGACTTTGGGTCTCATAAAGGCCCAAACTTCATATTTGGAGTATTTACATATTATAATTTCATATTCTGCACCCAATGGGCTATGGAAAAATTAGTGTTTGAGACAGACCCAGGTCTGAATTGTCTGTTTTTTCCCTATGAAATTTGGTTAAGATGTTTAACAGCTGGCTGCCTCTCTGGCTGCTGGTACCCATGATCCGCAATGGTGTCTCTCATCTGAACCAGGAAGTGTGGGAGGCCTGGAGGATCACTTAAAACAAAAGCAAATAATCCTTATCCATGAGGAGATGCCTGTCTCTTTCCCTCGCACCTTCATGTTATCTGAAATGCATGTCGGCACAGAAAATAATCATTGCTGAAGTAGCTAAAAATTTCAACTCTCAGTAGACATTTTTGCTCATTATACTAAGTAGTAAATTCCAAACACATTGTCTACACATTATTTTACTTAAATTCTTGCTTTAAAAAATTAATGAGGCCTTAAATTTGAGGAGAGGGGACACAGGAGTTGGAGGGAGATGAGGGAGGGAATTATTATAAAATACAGTACTTGTATATGAAATCCTCCATGTACCCCACTCTCTCACCAGTCCCCCCCACACACACACACCAACTGAGCCCATTTAGTGTTGCTTTTATGTATGTGTACTTAGAAATGATCCATTTAGCATAGGGTAACCTATCTAACCTATCAGGGAGCTCATCCAGGTAGAAAACAGGTTGTTCCTCCCTCAGAAGCCAATGATCACCATTAGCTCTTCATCTAGACATGGGGACTTGTACAATGCTTGCTTTCCTCAGTGACATGTCGACTGGTGCTGTCATGATGCAGATAGTATTTAGGCAACAATATTGTTGAGACTTCATGGATGCAGCATCCCTGTCCAAAAGACATCATGTGGTAGCCAAGTACCCTGGTCCTCTGGCTCTTACAATCTTTATAGCCATCTCTTCCATAATGTTCCCAGGTTCTTAGGTTAGGAGTTGTGGTATAGATGTACCAGTTGGGACTGGATACCCCAGAGTTCCTCTCTGAATTTTGATTACTTGTGGATCTTTGTAGGAGATTCAGTTTGGGAAGAGGAAGTGGAGGCAAAGAAGGAAAAAGGAGGAGGAGGAGGAGAAGGGGAAGAGGAAGAGGAAAAGGAGGAGGAGGAGGAGGACAAAGACGATGAGGAGGACAAGGAAGAAAAGGAGGAGGAAGAGGAGGAGGAGGGAGAAAGATGAAGAAGAATCTTTGGCTAGGAGTAAGAGTTTGAACTGTACTTAAGACCTGCTCAGTAGGAGGAAATTCCTGTCTGATGCTGTGAAGCTGTCCAACTAGCCATGGATGGGTTAAGTCATAGACTCTAGAGGAGAACTGATAGTGTCATTTTCCTAAGCCAGTATATTTCTAGCTTTATTCTAAATACCTAGCCTTATACCCAAAGAAGTCATTTTCAATACAGAAATTGATAGGGCTGGGGAGACAGCTCAGTCAGTAAAGTGTGTGCTGCACAAGCATGAGGACCTGAGTGTGGATCCATCCCTGGCCCCCACATAAAATAAGTAAGTAACAATGACAAGCCAGGCCTAGTGATGTACAACTGTGACCTGAGCACAGGAGAGAGGGGACAGAATCAAGCTGATCCCTGGGGCCCATTGCCCAACCAGCTCCAGCTGAATCAAGAATGCAGGAGCTCCAGGTTCAGTGAGAGACCTGATCTCAAAATATAAATTGGAGGGCACACTTAACATCAATCTCTGGTTTCCATTCAAACATACCCACACCCCTCAACACACACACACACACACACACACACACACACACACACACAGTATACAATTGGTAATTTAGTTTTTAATGTAGACACTGTTATATTTAGTCACTGTGTTGGTAAGTGTGTGCAGAGAAATATTTGGATAATGGACCATCTTGATAAAGATTTGTGATTCCTTGAAGAACATAGAAAGATTACACACTAATTTTATTGCTCTCAAGGTTGGAGAAGTCTGTGCTGCTTTTATTCACAATCACTTTTATAATAGTCATCACCACAAAAGATCAGTAGGCTTCAGGTAGTCCTTGAAATAGTCAATACCTTAAGAAATTTCCCAGAGTGCTGAATGATAGAGGCACATCGAGAGCAGAATGGGCCATGCAGATTTACAGTGGTTTTGATCCTGACTCAGCTACACAGATTTTATAGTGAAAGTTTTGAACCATCTGAGACTGAGTTTCTTTAGCTTACAACAGAGGTTATGTTAACTACATGAAAGTGTGATGCATTGGATAGAGTAAGTAAGATCATGCATATAATACACTCAGCACATAGTAGGGACTTAACTATGATAATACATAACTTAAAAATTTAGAATAAGAATTGGCATTTTACATTAAGGGTCTAGGGAGGTGGCTCAGAGGTTAAAACCACATGATGCTTTGACAGAGGATTCAGTTTGGTTCCCAGAATCCATAGGATGGTTCACAACAGCCTGTAATTCTACCTCTAAGAGCTCTGACCCACCTCTTCTGGCTTCCATGGGCTCCTGTACACATATGGTACATATAAATTCATGTAGGCAGGCACATAAGAAAGGAGAGGGCATGAAAGGGGGTGGAGGTGAGAAAAGGGGAGGGCATGAAAGGGAGAGGGGTGATAAGGGGGAGGGCATAAGAAGGGGCTACAATGATTTAGAAAGGCTACATGATAACAGATCATAGATATGAAAAACAAAGAACACGTTTATCTAAATATTTGGCATACAAAGACAGAAATAAAACACAAGGCACAAATATGAACCTTATATATAAATTTCAGTTTCCCCAAAGCCCTATATTTTAAAGGAAAAAAGGAAAAATGGCATTAATTCTAACAACATTTAATCCAATATATTGAAATTCTTATCATTGTAACACATAACCAGTATAAAATTGTGAACTTGATTTTTCACTGGCTGTTTTCTCATTGAATTCTGAACTGTGGGAAGTGTGCCTTATATACTGTGTGTCTCAGCTCAGGCATATGTGAGGGGCTCAGTGCCCATGTGCAGAAAGAGGCTCCTGCGTAAAGAAATGTAGGTCAGTGCAGCCTCTGACGAGTCGACTGGCTATCGCAGTATTCACCTTACTACCCAGCAGCTCATGGGACAGTGTCAGTACAGGATTCTCAAGATGTGTCTTCTCCATTGAGGCGCCTTTAAAGGAACAATGTCTCTTGAACTGTGAAGAGCTTTCCAAGGTAAAATGTAATTACAAATGTTTTGAACTCATCTTTAATGTTTCTTCAAAAGACTTTGAATAAATATAGAATCTTTCATATAACAAGGTTGATTTTTCTCCTGTAAAAGTTTAAATAAAAGAAACGTCAAAACACTCTAATCTTTTTTCCCTGGTGATGCCTTAACGTTAAAAATATTTCCCTAGAATATACACCTAATGCCATGAGAGAAGAAGAAAATAATTGTATAAGTGAATGAAACTTCAGATTCTGCTATAGACACTACATTTTTTTTTGAACTCTTGAAAGAAACAGAGTAGGCATTACAAAGTGTGTACCTGTTTGTGTATTATCGGCAGTGTGGCGGACAATAACAAGAACTAATGCCAAAGGAAGATATGAACACAACATTTTGAAACCACAATGGAAGGAATGGGGGATTCCTTTAAGCTCTGGGAGGGTGTGTATGGACAAGTATAAAATGGATGTGACAGGATTTGGGACATGGCTCAGTGATAAAATATTGGCTATGCAAGCATAAGGACCTGAATTAGAATGCCCAGGATCTTTGTAAGGTCCATTGCAGAGCCGTTTGTCTAAATCCTAGAACTCCTAACAGAAGATGAGAGACAGAGACGGGAGAATTCCCAGGCACTCAAGGATCAGCCAGTCTGGCAGATCCAGCACTGAACAAGAGACCCTGTCCCAACCAAGGCACGGGACAATAACAGGGGTCTCTACTCACATGCATGTATGCACATGCACACATACATAATCACTCACACACAAACATACACATGTACACATACAACACACACATGCATGCACACACACATGCACATGTACATACACACTTTACACACCTATGCACATACACACATACACTCACACACAGGCACACATGCACACACACTCATGCATACCATGACAAATGTAAAAAAATTATGCTATAGATGTATTTTGCTCAAAAATTGCCAATTTTTGCCTATTCACAATATACAGTACCTGCCAAAATGAATTCAAAGCTAATCTAAAATGAAGAAATTACTAGAAAAACAATAATTAACTTTCTAACACACAATAATATTATACTGTATTCAATCTTCTTGAAAATGTAGTAGTTATTAATAATCCCCACTTTCCCTAATCTGTTGTTTTAAATATATCAGATCATAATTATTCTAAAAGAGAATGAAAGTTGATAAAGTTATAATCTTATAACAGTGAGATCATAAAGATAATGGCAGAAATGATTCCAGCTCAACCACCAAACAGATGTGCGTACTATATATACTTAATTTAAAAATATAAGTATGGTATTTCCTCATGAATATTGCATATCTTATTATTCTGTAAAGAAAATGTGCAATAAAAACCTTCTTCATGGTATTACGCACTGGCGTGTAGAAGTAGAAAGGAGAGTATTCAGCAGGACCTAGTTGAGAGTGGATGATTTAATATTAGGATGCCCAGAACAGTAGTTTACAATGAAATCTGTAATATAATTTGCTCCAGTATCTGGAAATTCTGGCCACGATAGAATCTTTAGGGATGAAAAATTCTAAATTTGATGTTAGCGGCTAGTATAATTCTAAGTTATTGCTCCTTTGAGGACACAGTCCTAGCAGAGAGTCGAGGATAGGGCAGGACTATCGTGCTACTGGTAGAAACAGCTACAAAGAGAAGGTGTTGTGTTGAGACATAGATCCAGGACAGAGCATCAAGCCTAGAATAGCATGGGAAAGATGAAGAAGAGCTGGGATAGGGCAAGAGAAAAGGAAGAGACCTGTGGTGGGTATCCATGCAGATGAATGTGCTCAACTCAAACGTGAGATATTGATCCTAGAACATCAGGACTTGAGGCCACCATAATAGAAAACCTTCCCACATGGGTGCAACACTACCCAGTCTCTCTCTCTCTCTCTCTCTCTCTCTCTCTCTCTCTCTCTCTCTCTCTCTCTCTCTCTCTCTCTCTCTCTCTTGTCTCTGTGATATGGTTTCTTCGAGGACCTAATATCCAGGATACTAGAGACGTTTATGAACTAACATGTATATAAATGGTGTTGTCTTAGTCAGGGTTCTTCAGGGGAACGGAACTTACAGAATGAATGAATATATATTAGAATGGCTTACAGGCTGTGGCCCAACTAGTCCAACAATGGCTGTCTACCAATGAAAAGGCCAGGAATCCAGCAGCTGTTTAGGCTGGATGTCTCATCTGGTTTTCAGTATATGCCAGAATCCCAAAGTAGGCTCTAAGGCCGATGAAGGAATGGACTTGTCACAGAGAGAGAGAGAGAGAGAGAGAGAGAGAGAGAGAGAGAGAGAGAGAGAGAGAGAGAGAGAGAGAAAGCAGGCAAAGACAGTGAGCTTCCTTTCTTCCCTGTCCTTTCTATAGGCTGTCAGCAGAAGGTGTGGCCCAGATCAAAGGTGTATTTTTCCCCACCTCAAGTTATGTAATTAAGAAAAATATCTCTCACAGGTGTGTCCAGCCACTGGGGTTTTAGTTAACTCCTGATATAATCAAGTTGACAACCAAGAATAGCCAATGCAGTTGTTATATAGTAAATGTTACACAAATCCTTTCTTCCATTTTGAGGGAAATATTACCGAGGTTGCCTGACTTGGGCAGAAGGAAAGAAGACGCCATGGATGTACGAGGCTGACTTTAGAGATAGTCTGTAAAGTATAAATCCATTTTTATTTTTATTTTTTGGTTTTTCGAGACAGGGTTTCTCTGTGTAGTTTTGGTGCCTGTCCTGGATCTCGCTCTGTAGACCAGGCTGGCCTCGAACTCACAGAGATCTGCCTGGCTCTGCCTCCCAAGTGCTGGAATTAAAGGCGTGCGCCACCACTGCCCAGCTTGTTAATCCTTTTTAAAGAAAACTAAGCCAAAAATATGGTCAGCACCACCAGGACAATTAAATCTGTAAAGCGTTGACCTTTTAAAATAAAAATATTATTTCAAATAATGCTATTCTCATAAACAAATCAAGTAAAACAAATGTTCACATTATGTAATATTAGCTGTACTTTTAAATTATTTGGGGGGGGGGTTGTGACAGCATACTAAATTTGAATTCATTACATTCTTACCACATGTAATATCTGATATAAACTCCAAGATGTGTAGTAATCTAAGGCTGTAAAATTCTACATTGTACACATTCAAATCAAAACTCTCAGGAAACATCCAAGTATTATTATTTGCAATTTCATCTTGCGATACTGACCTAGGATAAACAAGGATCTGAAATCAAAAATGGGATTTAGCTTTGCTGAAACATGTAAGCGCATAGTTTTCCTTTCCTCTCATTTAAAAGGTTAAAATGTGACTACGTTAAGTACGCTGACTAGTTCAAGTATAATAATGGGATTCCATCTAACTGACAAAAGAGTGTCAGTAAATACATTAGACTAGAATTTTAAAGTGAATAAAATATAACCAACATGTAGAAAAAGTTTTTATATAAATTTAGATATATGTGTATGCATGTATAGGTATGCGTTTCTACATAACATGAATTATATACATATATTGTGTTAACATATATGTGTGCATGTGTGTATTTAAGATGAAAAGTTTTTTATAAAACTGCAGGTGATAATGATGCCCAAACTATTTTTTTTTCTGTAGAATAACTGAAGATAAAAAAATCACTCATAGACTTCCTGTGAAAATGCCCCCAGGACCTGAGGCATTGCCTGGGTTCACTCAATGACTCACATTCTAACTGTATGTCTCATTGGGCAGTAATCTGCACCAGGCTTTTCCTTCTGGGCCACCAACCAGGCCCCAAATCATGATGCAGAGATGACTTAGTTTTGAATGCTCAGCCTAGCTTAGGCACGTTTCTGGCTAGCTCATTTAATAAACTTACATTAACCTGTTTCCCTTCATCTGCCTTGTGCCTCGGGACTTTTTACCTTTCTTACTTCTGTATGTCCTACTTTCACTGCTTCTCTGTCTGTCTGTCTGTCTGGCGTCTGCCTGGCTTCTTGCCCCGGTATGTCCCTCCTTCTCTCCTCCTTCTCTCTTTCGTCCTTCTCCCTCTGAGCCTAGATTTCTCCTCCTACGTATTTTCTATGCATGCCAGCCCTGCCTATCCCTCTACTGCCAAGATATTGGCTGTTCCGCTTTTTATCAGACCGATCAGGTGCCTTAGGCAGGCAAGGTAAAACAGCAGCACATCTTCACATAATTAAATAGATGCAGCATAAACAAATGTAACGCACCTTTACACAGTTAAAGTCCTATTCCAGAGCATAAACAAAGGTAATACATCTTTGCCTAGGCAAAATAATATTCCACAATAGCGGTCCTATAGCTGTTATCAGTGTCCAGCATGACACCCTCATCCTGCCCTCATCCTGAAATAGGGAAGGACTCTTTTCAATATGTGCTTTCTACTTTAAAATGTATTTAAGTTATCATGGAAAAGCCAGAAGAATGTGAAGTAGGAAGTAATATGCTTCCTACAGTTATTCAATGGTTGATTTCTTGCCAGGCTTTTGTGATTCTGTGGCTGTTTTTAATTCAGGAATTTTTTTTTCCATTAATATGAGTAGGGGTGTGAGTATGAGTAGGGGTGTGTGTGTGTGTGTGTGTGTGTGTGTGAGAGAGAGAGAGAGAGAGACAGAGACAGAGACAGAGACAGAGACAGAGAAACAGATTTTCTCTATAGGTATGAGTAAGTGTGGTTGTATATATTGTGCGATTTTTCTCTATAGGTATAAGTAAAAATGTGTGTGTATGAGAGAGACAGAGAGACAGAGAAAGAGGCAGAGAGAGAGAGAGAGAGAGAGAGAGAGAGAGTTTCTCTATGAGTAAAGATGTATGTGATTTCTCTATAGGTTTGAATAAAGGTGTGTGTGTATGTGTGTGATTTTCTGTAAAGTTTTGAGTGAAAATGTGTGTGTTGTACATGTGTGTGCACTTGCGTGCAAGCATATGTGCTCACCAAGGGGACTATAAACACAGCACATCAGCTTTTAGACAAGGTCTGGAGTCATGTTGGATTTTTTTACTGTGGTTATTCCAAGTACTCGTGTATGACCTTGGATAAAGCATTGAATCTTTCCATGCCTAGATTTTCTCATTGTGATGAGGGAAGAGCAGTAATAGCCCCACAGAAACATGAGACTGGCAGGAACTGAGCAAGAAGTACCATGGATAGCCAGCTGCTGACTCGGCCACCACGCTTTCAACATTGGGTTCTTATGTTCAGGGGTCTCTCAGTGCATTTGCCTCTGAAATCCGGCATCCCTGCCCTGGAGCGTTCCAGATTGGGGACGCCCACAAAAGACTGAAATGTTGATAGGAACGGGGACAGGGTGCCATAAAGAAACTGACATCTCTGCTGAATGTTTGGTTGTTAATAGCTAAGAAATGGAGGAAAAAGTCGTGTCAGCAAAGATACACGTGATCTAAGTCACCAGAGAGTGAGCACGGTGTGACCATGAAACAGAGCAGATTGTGGGTAAAATACAGCCCCGTGTGCAAAGATTCCAACGGCAGAAGAAACACATCCAGCGAGGGCCTTGGAGACCCGGCATGCAGTGGCCTGAAAGAATCTTTGAAAGCACGGAACTTTCTCAGCTCATAAATTGGCCGTGACACAGCTGTCAATTACCCCCTTTTACATGCCTCCCTGGGGGTTCAAGTTTCCATTTTAGAGGACCTGTTTTCATCTCCTATCCAGGTAAATTATGGTGATGTCTCAGCTTTTCCTTTAATAATGTTGTAAATCTATCTCAGAGATGAGTATCTGGGCTTTGTAGTGCATCCACCAGACATGTCATTTCTCGTGAGAATGGGCCGTCTCCTCCAATACCACTGTGTTCCAGGATGAGATGACAGTGTCAGGCCATGGGCCACAGTAAGTGTGTCTCTCAGACTCCCAGATCCTGAACCCATATGGACTTCTTGCCCATTGTATGGATTCCAGTTGTTTGCTAACTCTATTTTTGGACATAGTGTCTAAATTAATAAATGAGCAAGTGGTATACCCCATATATCTGAATGTAACCCGCAGAAAAATGAGTAACACCCCTTTAATATAAAGTACCATTACTTCTTAGTAATTTATGAAATATATATATGTATATATATATGTATATATATACACACATATATATTACACACACACACACACACACACACACACACACACAGAGCTACTTTCTCACCCTGGTGTTGTTTTCCACAATTTTTTATCATTGACTTAATCAGTAATAGACTACTCTACCACACACTAATGATATAAAAAACAGGTTTCTTTTTGTGAAAGAGGGTAGTAATGATCTGAATGTACAGACTGGAGTAGTAATACAAGCGAAGGGTGGCGGCTCTAGATCCTACCGCTGTGAGCAGAGACGAAGGTGGGAAAATCCTTTCCATCAATGGGCTGAAATCTCCTGATGTGGGGCTAACAGTGCTGCATCTATTAGTGTAGTGGTGTGCATACTTGAACTCTAACCTCAGCTCCCCGTCTCCCTCCTCCACCTTAGTTCTTGAGATGATTAAGAATAACCACTGTTTCTGATGACTGCCAGAGCTCTGCATGGGATGCAGTAGGTCCAGGACCCTGGAATGTTTTCAGGCCATCAAGCATCAGCTCACTGGAAGGTGCTGAGTAAATTAAGCCAAAAATATAAACCTTGTTGATGTGTTTGAACTTCTCAGCAAACACTGTTCATTCATATTTAACTGCTCCACAGAGACTGTTACTCTTTGGAGTAGTTCCAGGCATTATTTCCATTCCATTAGTAAGCTTGCAGGGTGTCTACTCCTTAACCCAAAATGATTGATCCTATAAATGCTTCTCCACTTTCTGACCTGAACACTAATTGAGTTTGTGTATAGATTAAAAGGAAAGCATGTTTTCAGAAAAGTTTCCACATATATTGCTGTCACTTAAATTCCTTGTTAACAGGGGAAAAAAAATGGCACATCAAAATGACGGTGCTCGGTGTCTTCTCTGAACTGGCTTTTTAAAATGTGATGTGAAGTGAACTAAGGTACAACGCTGGGAGAAAGCATCTAAAATAGATTTTTCAATGCAAAACCAGACCGTTTCATTTAAAGAAAGAACAAATGCTGGTGGGTATGCTAATGTCTGTTCTTGCAGATTCCAGTCCTTGCTGCAGATGCATTTATTTGTAGAGGCATATAAAACTCTTATAGTCTATTGCAGAAAGCAAAATCCAAGAAGACCCTATTTTAAAATTCGATTTGGGAGTTAGGGTGGCCTAAATGTGAAGTGGCCCCAAAGGCTCATGTGTTGTGTTCAAATACTCGGTCTCCAGCTGGTGCCCATTTTTTTTGGAAGCTATGGCACCTCTAGGACCTGGAGATTTTGAAGAAAGTGGGATGCTGGGGACAGGCCTTTAGGTTTTACCATCTGGTCCCACTTCTTGTCCATTTTCTGCTTCCAGACTATAGACATAATGTAATCAGCAACCCTGTGCTCCTGGAGCCAGGCGCCTTTTGCTGCCATGACGCCCCCTTGAACTGCCACTCAAAATAAAACCTGGGCCTGGAAGCTGCTGCTTGTCAGGTCCTTGGTCACAGGAACAGAAAACAAATATCTAAGAAAGGAGCAATGACTAAATGTTTCTTCAGATCTTTTAAAAACAGACCTAAAAACGGCGATATACACATTAGATACTAGCAAAGTAAGACTCTATGCTTACATCCATAATTCATATATTATGAATGACATCCACAATTCATCAAGATGTAATATATTTAAATAATGTTTATTAATTTTGACTTAGCTTGAGATTCTGAGTTTATAATCCACTTATTCCACTCCTTGTTTTTCTATAGACTGTGATCAAATAAAAATTCTTAAACTTCTAGCCTAATTAAGATGAGTAAAAGCAGTTTCTGCAAGTTTTGCATATAATAATAATTTTGATGATGTACATATGTAATTATATCAATATAATATACATTCGTACCCAGCCTATTCTTTCTAGACAGCTGTCTTAGAGTTTCTATTGCTGTGACAAGACACCATGAACAAGGCAACTCTTGTCAAGGAAAGCATTTAATTGGGGCTGGCTTGTAGGTTCAGAGGTTTAGTCCATTTCCATCACAGCGGGGAGCATGGCATAGTGGAATGCAGGCAGACATGGTGCTGGAGAAGGAGCTGAGAGTTCTACATCTGGGTCAGGGGGCAGGAGAGAGAGAGAGAGAGAGAGAGAGAGAGAGAGAGAGAGAGAGAGAGAGAGAGGGAGAGAGAGAGAGAGAGAGAGAGAGAGAGAGAGAGAGAGAGAGAGAGAGAGATTGGGTCTGGCTTGAGCATTTGAAACCCCCAAAACCTACCTACACTGACACACCTCCTCCAACAAGGCCACACCTGCTTATAGCACCACTCCCTATGAACCTGTGGGGCCATTTCCACTCAAGCCACCACAGCAGTCATCCCTCTCCTAAAGCCAAGCAGATCTTAACAGTGTTCTATATGCTGATCTGATCAGCTCCTGGCTAGACCTCTTTCTGAGAGACATTCCACATACCACCTGTACTTCCCTCACTACACTAACCAGTGTCCTTGGCGATGCTTTTAGTTGCCGCACAAATTATTTTCCTTAAGTATGTAAAGTGGGGAAATATATAACAGATAAAGAAGTAGGGCTGTCAGGATGGCTCCATGGTTAGTGCACTGCTGTGCAAGCATGAATACCTTATTGCCCGATTTGGGATCTCCTTGTAAAAAGCTGAGGCTCCTGAAACACTAGCGCTCATAAGATGGGTGTCGGAGAAAACAGGGGAATAGCTGGGGATTGCCGGCTGACAGTCTAGTCAAAGCACAGCAAGCCCCAAGTTTAGTGAAGGACTATATCCAAGGGATAAAAGCAGATGGTGAGAGAAAGGAAGACATCCAACATCTCCCTGTGGTCTCTGAACATGCACGCATATACATGTGTATACACACACACACACACACACACACACACACACACACACCCCATACAGGTATGCACAAAGAGAAAGACACTGTATCCAAATGGGAACAGAAGTCACAGCTTTCGGTTTGATGGTTGCAGGATCTGCTCTATAGGAAAATCTAAAAATGTCACTAACAAAAAGGCTGTAGGAATAAATGATGCAAGAGATCAAATCAACACACAGCAATATATACCTACACTAAAAAAGAATTAAGAAAGCAGCCCCACTTGTGATAGTATTCAAAAATGAGTATGTGATCCTGCAGTCATGCCTGACTGGTAGAGCAGGCACACCCCTCTTCCAGTCAGGTTCCCATCTGCGAGCCGCTGTGGGTAGACAGAGGAGGGGACTGGAAAGATGAAGGCCTCACCAGCTCGTTTGCACACCGCCCCTAACAGAACCTTCTAGTAGCTTTCAGGTGACCTGATTCCCATCCCACCCATGTGGGAAAAGGCCATCAAGTGAGAATGGCCATGTACCATCGTGGAAACAGAATATGAGGTGACCAGTATGCCCCAAGTGTCCTCCCGCCAAGCTGGTGAGTAGTGGGAGGTGCTGCATCCAGGACCTCCATGGACATTTCTAGAGCTGGAAGCTTCAAGTTTGACAGCCCACAATGAGGCTATGACATGAGACAATGGTACTGCAAGCAATAGTTGGTATAGTAAGAATATATATATATATATATATAATTAGTATGTTACCATTCAACAAAGATGGTAAAAGATCTACATTCTAAAAACTCTAAGGCATTGATCAAAAGTAAAGACAAAATGAATGAAAAGATGCTATATGTTCATGGAGAAGCTTGAGGGATCATGTCAACTGACTTTAAGATGTTCTAAAATGCTGAATTTTTTAGCAGAGCCTGGAGATGAGTGAAAAAAACATTTTCAGATAATCAGGAACTATTGAATATACATTTAAATTTTCACAGCCATCTCTGTATAAAACATCTGTATCTTTCAGAAGAGCTACACAAGACCAAGCCAGCCAAAGCTCCAGCATAGAACAGGTATATGATCTCTAGGCCCTACCTACCCCATAATGAAGAGCTATTGGTAATAGATAGTGGCTGACAGAGTGAGAACCATTCTGTTTTGAGGATATGGCCTTGGTGGTTTTCCCGTGATCGAGTAGATGGCCCCACCCATGCACAAATGACCAGCACTAACTGACTTAGTGAGTTATTAAAATAAAGACATGAAGTTGGTAGGGAATGTTGAGCGGAACATGGGAAATGGAAGGGAGATCATGGGGGTGGGTAGGATCACATTTCATCATACACATGTGTGAAATTCTCAAAAAGAAATTTTAAAAATTCAAGATTTTAAAAAAGAAAGGAGAGAACATCACTTCTCAGTGATATCAGATATCAGACAATTTGCTTGTACTTAATGTCTTCACATAATGTAACATATTGCCTTCTTCATTCTCCTTTATCCCTTCTTTCCTTCTCTCCAGTCTTCATATAATTTTTGTCCTTTTATATTTTTCACTATTCAAAACAATTTTCAGACCCAAATACATTTTGATCACAGCCCTCCTTCCCCCAAGTCCTCCCAGATCCCTCCATCTCCCTACTCACCCAACCCCAAGTTCCTTCTCAAGAGCCAAACAAAAATCCAACAAAACAATAAACCCCCAAACAAAGGAAAGACACATCCAAGACAGAAAAAACAAACAAACAAAACACCAAACATGTCCAGTGTCACTATACTGGAGAAAATTGATTTTCCCTCTCCCAGAAGGTTTAAGTGACAGTTCAGCTGTCAATCTTCAAGCCTAGAAGCAAGGATTCCATCTATTCATCCATCATCCATCCATTCATTCACTTTTTTAAATATAATAAGATTTTTTAAAAAAAAAAACTAATACATCAAAGTTGGACAAGACAAACCAACAAAGGGAAAAGAGCCCAAAGAGAAGGCACAAGAATCAGAGTACCACTTGTAAATGCACTCAGGAATCCCATCAAAACACTAAACTGGAAGCCGTAATATACATGCAGAGGACCTGCTGCAGCCTGGTGCAGGCCCTGTACATGCTGCTTCGGTTTCTGTGAGTTCTACGAGCATTATGCATGTTGATTTAGAGGGCTTTGTTTTCTTGGTGTTCTCCACTCCCTCTAGTTCCCACACTGTTTCTGACACCTCTTCTGTGGGGTTCCCTGAGTTCTGAGGGAAGGGATTTGATGAGGATGATCCATCAAATGTTCAGGGCTAAGTGTTTCAAGGTCTCTCACTCTCTGTGCAATTTTTATTGAGTGTTTGCTATTATGTACAATTGTATTGACACTTGAGACCAAAAGAAAGTCAATTGAAAAGCTACTCTCTCTTACAAGTCAGAGATTCTGCACATGACTCACACGCTTCATCTTCTTGCCTGTGTATGTCCTCCTTCAAGTCTTCTTATGCCTGCTTAGCTACAAAACTTACTGCAGATTATTTTTTCATTTATGATATATTCATAATTGTTTCAGTAATAGTAGAACTCAAGTGGATTTCATCAATAAAGTCAAAGCCATGAACAAATATGGAAGAATCACTTTCATGGCAAGTTTTGCTCAAGATTATATAAATGAAGCTTAGCATTCTAAAACTCATCACAAAGCAATGTTCAATATGGGTCTAAAGGTGTTATTTTGTTCTATTTACTATGCTTTTATTCCACAGAGAAATATTTATACACATGAAAACACATTAACATATTTTCCAATTTGTACTATTTCATCTATAGCTTTGTATCATAGGACATTCATTCATTGGTTTGATGCATATTAATATAATGCCTGTCATAGGCTATATCTTGTACTGGATAATGATAATTGAATGATCAAAAGTAGCTATAGTCCATTTATCAAAGAACTTTGTAGACTAATAAGAGGTATATAAACAAATATAAATTTGCAGTGCAAAAATGTGCTACAATAGTAGTAGCTGATATTCTATGGCAGCAGGAGCTATTTGAATGATATTTGGGACCTTAGGAAGACTCTGCTAAGGAACTCATGCCATAAAGAACAAGGAAACTTAATCTGGTGCATGAGAGCATGCCAGGCAGACAATGTGGCCAGTAGCTTCATATATGGTGAAACACAAAATTTAAAACTGTTATGTATACTCCCAAAGGAAAGTGGTCACTTTTAAAGGGCCCAGTCCCACAGCCTGAAGAGACTGGGTCATACTCCCTGAAGCTCTCTTTTGGATAGAGTAACAAACCTGTCTATGCTATCACCCAACAGCACTCCTTGTTTTGTGTTCCTAACTAGCACCAGGTTCTCTATGTTCACCTTCAGTAATGTGGCAGGATATAAGATTAACTCAAAAAAAAAAATCAGTAGCCTTTCTTTATACAAATGATAAATGGGCTGTGAAAGAAATCAGAGAAATATCACCCTTCATAATAACATAAAATATCTTGGGATAACTCTAACCAAATAAGTGAAAGACCTGTGTGACAAGAACTTTAAGTATTTGAAGAAAGAAATTGAAGAAGATACCAGAAAATGGAGATCTCCCATGCTCTTGCATAGGGAGGATCAACATAGTAAACATGACAATCTTACCAAAAACAATCTACTGATTCAATGCAATCCCCATCAAAATCCCAGCACAGTTCTTCACAATACTCAACTTCATATGGAAAAACAAAAAACCCAAGATAGCCAAAACTATGTCAAACTAAATCACATGCTATAAAACTTTCTGCCACCCCAAAAAGATTACAAATTAGATTTTCCCTTTATTCTGTGGATTACTCTGGTGACTCTTCAGGTAGATTTGCACATAGATGTTGTGAGAAAACTGATAAGAGGTCCTTCTGCCTCCTCCACCATCCCTCTCATGGTGGTACTTTCTCTGTCTCTGTCTCTGTTTCTCACCCTCGCTCTCCCTCCCTCCCTCCCTCCCTCTCTCACTCTTAATGAGTGTCCTCTCTAGGTTTTAAAGGCAACTCCCTTGTCCTCTAAGACCCTATCATATTGAAATGTATATATCTTCTTATGTTTCTGTCTAATTCTTGTCCTCCCACCATAAGGCTCAACCATGGCCTCAAGGCTTTCTATCCCAATAACCTACATCTTTGGAAGGGAATGATGCATTGTATTCCATTCTGGACTTGCTGCTGTTGTTTTATCATTATAAACAACAATAATATATATATTGTTGTTCTATAAAAATAATATATATATTGTTCTATAACAAGAACAAATGTCTGTTGAAAAACTAAAAACTCTAAGTAATAAAAATTAACATTATTGAAGGGCCTCAGATAGCTAACAAGGCCATGAGAATTACTGAGATAAAACATGTAAAAAAGGGATATTCCAGAAAGACAAGGCTTGTCATCAAACCTGGCTTTGATTAGATGAGGTCTTCTAATTCTCACTTGGGTAACCTTGAAAAGCTCTACATTCAAAACAAAAGCCATTGATTCCAAGGGAGGGCACTGATCAATCATTCTAGCAGGAACTCAGCACCTTTAGGGCCACACCTTTAAGATAAGGCAAACTGTAAACAAAGCAGACTGGGTGAATTCTAATCTAGGAGGTCTTCTTTGGCTCAGGCCTTGAGCTTGTATTGAGGAAGTTCAGTGGAATGAAAGACAGGAGCTTTCATAATAAGCCTGAAATTATCCTATAGAGTGCTTTCCAAAGTGTGTATGCAATAGTCAGGTGTCTCAGGAAACAAGGCATTGACCCTGACACCCAATGGAAATTACAGAAACAGTCTCTCAAAATACCCAATTATTGTAATTACCCAACATTGACCACTGAAAAAAAATACTTAATATGTCACATGAAATGAACTTGAACTATGAATTTTTGAAAAGGAACTATATCTTTTAAAATGGTATAATAAGCTTATGAAACAAAACAAATGGTTTAATAGTAGCAAGACGTAAGGAGAACCTGTTAAGAACACAATGTAGATAGATAGGAGGCAGCAGGGGCAGAGAAGAGTGGGAGAGAACAGAGACCACAAAAGAGGGTTTTGAATCCAATTGGCCCCCTAATAGAAAAGTAGGTGAGAACAATACAGAAGCAGTATTATGGGAGAGGTGGGAACCAAGAAAAAAAAATGAACCAAGAAATGTCTAAAATGATAGAGAAACTACCCATATTTTAATAGTTCCAAGAAATCCCAAGTATGCTAGGCATTTTTAAATTACTTTTGTCTTTTTAAAAATCATTTTATATGTATAAGTGTTTTGCCTGAATGCATGTCTGTGCACCATGTGATGTCTGGTGCCTATGGAAGTCAGAAGAGGGTGTAAGACCCCCTGGAAGGGGAGTTACAGATGATTGTGAGCCACCATGTGAGTGCTGGATCCACATCTGGATCTTCTTCAACAGCAGCAAGTACTCTTAACCACTGAGTCATCTCTCCAGCCCAGTTTTTTTTTAAATCCACATCTAAGGATATCGTTGCAAAAGAGAAAAATGAAACCGTCATCAAGAGAAGCTACATAAGGAAGGACATAGTACCTACAATGTCAGTGGTCTTACCGTAAAGAAAGGATACCAAAAGATAGAGAAATGATACATTCAAGATAATGCTTTCCAGTCAAGAGTATTTTTATGTGGAGTATTCCTGTCCTGCAGCCACTTTCAAACAAATAAACACAGTGAGGCTTTAATTAATTGTAAATCCTCAGCCAATAGCTCAGGCTTTTTACAGACTCTTACATTTTAAGTTAACCCATTTCCTTATGTATGCTCTGCTACATGGCAGTACCTTTATTAACACGACACGTTCATCTACTCCTCCCTCTGGATCTGGCTGGCAACTCCAGACTCTGCCCTTCTTCCTCCCAGCATTCTCCTAGTCTGGCTCTCCTGCCTAACCCTATTCTGTTTAGTTATTGGCCAGTCAGCTTCTTTAGTAAACCAATCACAGTGACATATATTCACACAGTGTAAAGGAATAGTCCACAGCAAGTATTTATCAAGATTAATGGGACATGAAGTCACTTTCAAAGAAACAAGTGGGGAGGTGTGTAATAAACAGACTTACACTTGAAGGAATGATGAATTTGCTTCAGGGAGAAGTAATGATAGAAAATGGTCCAGGGTGGAAATAATAGGTGTGTGTGTGTGTGTGTGTGTGTGTGTGTGTACACAAAGAATTCAAACAAAAGAAAGCAAAAAGAAGCTGGGCAGTGCTGGCACATGCCTTTAATCCCAGCACTTGGGAGGCAGAGCTGGGCAGATCTCTATGAGTTCGAGGCCAACCTGGTCTACAGAACGAGATCCAGGACAGGCACCAAAACTACACAGAGAAACGCTGTCTCAAAACAAAAAACAAAAAAAGAAAAAGAAAGCAAAAAGAGAAATTATATTACTAGTAAGCCTGATTAAGTATGTATTTTAAAAATTCTCATAGTAACATTAAAAGGAAAAATTAACGAGAGTAAGACACACTTAAATGTGGATACAGGAACCTCAAAAGAGAGTCACAGTTAAATGTCTTGGCATTACTTATATATACCATTTGTTGGTGTTCCAATTTTATCTCAAAAGGTTGCTAGGGAACCATTCTTTGTTCCTCCTTTTCTCTCACATTTGATGTGAGATTATAGTGTAATTCTGGAGATGCCTTGGAGGAATTATAATCTGATAAAATACAATCAGAAACCACTGGGATTGCAAGGGGAGCGGGAGAGTACACAGCCTTTCCCTAAACAGTGTCTTTGGTGAGAGTCCTAGAAAACTGAGTTTGCGGCCTGTAGCCAGAGTTTTCGGGCCTTGCCCACAGTCAGGACCAATCTTTGTCACCCGCCAGTCCCACAGCCGCTCAGACCCAACCAAGTAAACACAGAGACTTATATTTCTTACAAACTGTATGCCTGTGGCAGGTTTCTTGCTAACTGTTCTTATAGCTTAAATTAATCCATTTCCACAAATCTATACCCTGCCACGCAGCTCGTGGCTTACCAGCATCTTTTCATGCTGCTTGTCATGGTGGTGGCTGGCAGTGACTCCTTCTGCCTTCCTGTTCTTTTATTTCTCCTCTCTGTTAGTCCGGCCTATACTTCCTGCCACGGGCCAATCAGGTTTTATTTATTGACCAATCAGAGCAACTTGACATACAGACCATCCCCCAGCACAGCCAAGTGCAGACCATCTCAGACACCTGCACTCAGGCCCATGGTCCTAATCATCCTCTATGTGGACCTGCTGGGTAAAGCCACGAGGAACCCAAGAACGGGCTCCCACAGGACATACAGAACATCCCAGAGCAGCGGCCAAGGAGGGAAGAAGGCCTCAAACAGCTGTGAATGAACAGACTTGACCCACTGTACAAACAGAGAGCTGGGTGTCTCCAAAATGCAGAATACGAACTTCAAAACATTAGATTTTCATGAAGCTGCCACACATAAATAAGAGTTAAAGCTAATAGAAACAAAAATATTCAACAAACAAAGACAAAAATTAGTCGTTTGGGGACAGGCAAGATGGCTCAGTGGATAAGGGTACCTGCTACGAATCCTGATGACCTGAGTTTGATGCCCAGAACCCACATGGCGGAAGAAGAGAACCAAATCTGACAAGCACCCACACCACATCAAATCCGACAAGCACCCACATCAAGTCAAGTAACTGCTCATCTCCAGCTCCAGTGGGGTCCAATGCCTCCGGCCTCTGAGAGTGCCTGTACTTATATGTGCACACACACACTCTTAAACATAATAAAAATAAATCCTACAAAGATAAATGGATTTGTAAAACAAAATTAAGAACACTATGAAAAACTATAGAAAATGTATTTTAAGAGAGACACATATATAAAACCAATAGGAATTTAAAAAGAAAAAAAAAAAGAACCACCAAAAGAAACCTTGCAGTGTTAAGAACAAGATGCAAATGAATGAGAAAATGCAGACCAAATCTGACAAAAGAAAAGTATAATTCAACAGCAAAACATAAGGCAAAAATAGAAATGAGACCAAAAAAAAAAAAAAAACCACCCTGCAGCAATTAAAGAAATAAATGTCCTCACAGAGAAAGCTCTTAGCCACAGGTTTTCATTGAATGACTTCTGTCCAATATTCAAAAAGAACAACTCCATATGTTGTGGTGATACTTTATTTGTGCTGAAATGTGATATTTTATTTGTATGTTAATAAATAAAGTTTACCTGGAGATCAGAGGTCATAGCGAGCCATAAAACAGAAGTCAGGCAGTGGTAGCACATGCCCTTAATCCGATCACATGGCAGGCAGAGTCTTTGTGTGGTCAAGGACACAGCCAAGCGTGGTAACACACGTCTTTAATCCCAGTACCAACCATAGAGACCTGGAGGTCAGTATAGACAGGCAGTGACGAGGAAGTCATGTTGCTGGGATTAAAGCCAATGAGAAGGCAGAACAGGAAGGCAATAAAAGCACAATTTAGACAGGAAGAAGCTCTCTCTGGGCAAGCTACTGCATGGTGGTAAGCTAACACTAGTCGTGGCCATTCGCTATTTCTCTGATCTCTTCGGCCATTACCCCTGTATTTGGCTCTGTATTTCTTATTTAATAAGACTGTTTAGAAATTTGTCTACAATATGTAATTAAAACAGCTACTTTCTCAGACAGAGCCAGTATTTGAAATAGACAGTTTGGCAACAAAGTTTATGCTTTGGCCACAAGAAGAGTAAAAAGTCAGGCTCCTAACTGAGAATGAGTTAGCATGGAGTACACATAAGGAGCACTTTGATTATGACAAATCAACTTACCCAACAGGGAGATGGGACAGAGCCTTGGGAAATGACACCACAAACTACAGTCCCTAACACTCACTAGGGACGTCCACTATACAGTTCTCACGAGATGCCACCAAACTCGCAGCAGACTGGCTGAGGTTAAGTCTGTAAGAACTTACTGGTGAACTCACAGGGCAAAGCCAACAGAACTTGAAACTGTGGTGGCTGAGAGAGACAGCGACCTTTCCAGAGAGTTATCTGAGTGGAAATGCGTACACACTGGTTATCTCCCGAGTGGGAATGCGTATACACTGGTTATCTCCCCTTCACCCAGATGTACATAATTTAGAGTTATGTGTACCCAGAGAAACAGACATGGCAGAGTAATCCTGGAAGTATTGTTCCTAATATCTAAAAATTGGAAAAAGCTTAAATGCCCACTGAGAGCACAATTGGCTATTCGGGTTGGTCTCGTATAATGTAATGCAATCGAACTCAGCAATCCAACATGTACAATACAATCCTTACCAACAGCTACGAAAGAGAAAGAAAACATAGGCTATGGTTGTACATCGATGGGAAAATTAAGTGTATCATTTAGCAACACATCTGCAGTTGGCAAAGCTATGAAGAAAAGCAAGAATGTGACTACTCCCAAGTCCAGACAGTGCTAACTTGGGATGGGGAAAGGAGAAAATAAGAATGCTATGCAAAATACACTGGGGGATTCTCGGATGTGGGCGTGCTTATCTCCTGACTTCTGAGTGTGCCCCAGAACTTATCCACTATATAACAACGTGTTTAGGTCTTTTTCACATGTGTTTTCACATACGGTCATACATAGAAACAGTCTCTCTCTCTCTCTCTCTCTCTCTCTCTCTCTCTCTCTCTCTCTCTCTCTCTCTCGGCTATCTTGGGAAAGGCTAAAATATCCAAAGACCCAAAGGCAGCTGATGGTGTCACTTCTGCTAAGATTGAAGACCTTCACTGCATCTAGAAAGGCATGAGGGTATGAAGAGAAAAGGGTGAAATTGGAGACTCAAGGAGTCTCGTCACACTGGCTTAGAAATCTTATTACTTTTCATTCTTTGGGATTTATAAAAGCAAGAGGAAGCCATTGCTCACAGACAGAGCAGGGCTAGAGTAAGACGGGCGCTGAGATACTCACTCTGGCTGCTGGTTAAGTGGGTAAAGGGGAAACAAGGATTTGGACAAGATCGGCTGGCTGGCTGTTGTAGTTCAGGAGAAAAAGAAATGATAACCTGAAGTAGCAAAAAGACACGAATTGTAGCAGAAAAGGATTCACAGTCCACGAAAAGAACTTTCAGACATGGGTGAGTTATCAGAAGAGGGTCCATGAAAAGAAAAGGAAGCCAGGTAGCCTACAGTACAGAGGTGGGCAGAGGGAAGAAGCTGAAGGAGAAGGGGGAGGAAGGGGAAGAGAGGGAGGAGAAAGAAGAGGAGAGAAAGAGGGAGGGAGGGAGGGAGGGAGGGAGGGAGGGAGGGAGGGAGGGACAGAGTGTGTGGGGGGAATAATGAGTCCCCTTTGGATTCTTGGGGCCTTTTAAGATGAGATATCTAGAAAATAATAGAGGCCCCTTACTCACCTTTGTGAGTGTCTGAGGGTCTAGGTGTGGACAATACAATGTAAACTAGAGAGCACACTCTTATGAATGTTTCACGTGTCTGAAGCCCGTGTGAAAGTCAGGCTGAAGATTGAGAATTCACACTCCATGTGTTTGGAATATAGAAACTATGAGTGAACAAAAGTGAACATAGTTCCATAGAACCAGAGCATGTGATATAAGTGAACTGGACAAATATTGAACTAAAGGGAGAGATGGGGTGACACAATTTTTAGGCCAATGTAGCAATCACTGATCAAAGGCAGGGAATGGGAGCCAATTGACTGAGAAAATGGCAGTTCTGAGCTGATGACCTGATGTCCTGTACAAACACTTTGCTTAGGTCCTGACAGACTGGACACAGATAACCTGCTCGGAAATGAGAGAGTGATGTTATTTAGGCAGCCCTTGGGGGCATACACTGTGGGCACATGTATGGTGAATGTAACTGCAGAGTTGAGTTAGGTCGTGGGAGTGGTCAAAGAGGGATTCATAGAGGGGATGCTTATTTTTGTTTACGCTATTTTTATAAGTAAATTCCATCGATTGTGTTTGTGTTGATTGTGGCTCTGTACTAAACACATCTGAATTAAAACTACTATTCCTCCCCAAAGCCTACACTTTAATCTACAATAATTTTCCTTCCGACATAGTTAAAACTAACACTTGTTAAACAGTATGGTTTAAGTATGGCTCCCAGGGGGTGCCTTAAGCCCCGGAACTGGTGGAAACATGGGTATATCCATCACTGACAGCTTTAGAGGAGGCAAATGAGAGAGAGGTTTCAATGCCATCCCCTCCTTTAAGGCATTAACAACCACAAGACTGAAGTCCAGCTAGTATCCATCTATTTGTGTCTGCATAAACCCAAATAATGTAAAGTCAGGTCCTGACAGCACACCCATTTAGGTCTAAAATACTGACTGACATATAATGGAAAATAATTACGTGTCAAATAAATAAGTAAGCTCCTTATCTGAGAAATGTGAGCAAATCCTGTCAGCTTTCTTTCCAGTGTTTTTATCTCAGCTCTTCCTCTGGAATCTAAGTCACCATGACCTCTCCAGGGGGCTGGCTGCAGTATCTTCTTAATTGGTGTCCTTGCTTTTCTCAGCATCCTGAGACATCTTTAAATATGTAAATGAAATCACATCAGGCTTCTATTTAAAACTACCCATTGCTTTCCATAGCTCTTAGAAGGAAGCCTGGTCATGAAAGATGATGCAGCCTCTACCTGCTTGCGACTCTATCACATGGCTACTGTCACCTGTACCTCTCCCCAATCCTGTTTATCAATTAAAGGTTTTGGTTCTTGAGTGTTTAACTTCAAAATACTCCAGGCACACAAACTACTCCATGAACATGCATTGGTCAGTTGATGCACAGCAGGAACTCTGCAGGGCTTGGGAACAGACATCTGCCACCTCTGAGGAAATCAGCATGTAAATCATCAAAGTGTAACATAGGACACTGAGATGGGAAAGTGGGTGTTGGAAAGCCGAAGTGCTGCCCCCCCCCCACCTGCCCAGGAAAGCCGGGAAATGATGCTCAAAGAAGCATTTCTGCATTGGAAAGTGCTATGCAAAGGCAGATTATGCAATGATATTATTGTTTGAGGTTAGAAAAACAAGGCTTGTTCTCATTAACGTCTTCTGCCTTAACACATGATTAGACACAAGGAGCTGTTGGACTACACTGAGTTTCCAGCCACCAAGCTCATCTTATTCAAACTTGCAAATATTTCTAAAAATCTAATATCCATTTTCCTGCTTTCATAAGCGTAATATCCTAAACAAGATTGAATCTTTCCTTTCATGACTTCAAATAATAAAGTGCCTCAGGGTCATGTTTCTGCAAGTTACTGCTGTGACTTGTAATGCAAATATCGAGTAGGTGGAAGATTGAACATAACATGTAATGAGCCAAAGGCACCCTGGTCCTAGGAATTGACTGGGTAAAAATCAATGCTATAAGGTTAGTTCTGTATTATTTGACTTTTTATTAAGAAGGAGAAAAAAAGAATGCTAATTGCTTGGGGACTGGGGCTAGTTGGCTGGGCTTTTGCTGCATTTCTATGACACACAGCTGCTGCTGCTGCTGCTGCTGCTGCTGCTGCTGCTGCTGCTGCTGCTGCTGCTACTGCTGCTGCTGCTGCTGTAACAAAGTGACAGACCCTGAGCAGCCCACACAACAGAAACTGATTTTCTCTCAGCTCTGGAGGCCTGAAGTCCAGATGAAGGTGCTGTCAGACTTAGTTGCTTCTGGGGCCTCCCCCAGGCTTCAGATGGCTGTATCACCTCTCACCGTCTCCGTGAGGTTCGCTTTATAATTTCCTCTTCTTGTGAAGATACCAGCCACACTGGATGAGGGACCCCTACAGTGCCATCATTTTAACTTGATTGTCTCCTTACCATCCCCATTCCAAATCATTCACACTCTGAAGCACTTCAGGGTAGGTCAACACACGAATTGGGAGGAGCAGCACATACAGGCAAATCAATGTGAAAGCCAATGTGACTTATATATTATGCCAGAGACCATAAGAATATGCAGCAGATGACAACTGATATTGGTAAGGTCAACCCACCAGATGAATAAATCTGATGGAGGAACCTCGTCAAGTAAGGCATACGGGGCAACAGACCATGGATGCTGTCTGCTTCTGTCTGTAATTTTCTTGTGTGCTACCACAATACTACCTTAAAACAGCTATGGGACTCTTCTCACAGCTTATTGGTAGTGCGTTGGGCACAATTATGTCTGTGGATTGACAGAAAGATTATTACTTCTTACATTGTGTAATTTTGGTGAAAATAATATATTTTCATAGCCAGTCCTTTGTTTCACGGCTTCAAGACAATTACATACAATTAGCTGATTTAAAACTTCAGAATGAATTCAAAGTAGACTAGTTGCCCCTGCAAATGGATCACACAAGGACAGATTCCCAGATGTCTGGTTGAATAACTAAGATAGAAAGGTTTAGTTCCTGCTGACATCATGGATTATTTTGCAAACCCTGGGTGTAGTCTTGGAGCAGCCTCTCCAAAGACTGCAATAATAATATAAATATGTTATGTAAAAATAGCTGTATATGCGTGTATACAGATAGATAGATTAGACAGATGATAGATAGATAGATAGATAGATAGATAGATAGATAGATAGATAGATAGATGAGAATCAATGATATTGAGTCCAGAGGCTCTTTTCAACAATATGATGCTTTTAGAAAGAAATATACCCTAGTAATGTCTAAGTCAATGATAAACTACAGATAAGATGAACTTTTCACAGCACATCACCTAGTGACATCATAGCCCTCTCTTAATTTGTACAAGGTCATTGTAATATCCACATGTTGATGAAAAGATGCTGTATTTGTGTTGATGATGCCAACTAAATGTGTATTTCTCAAAAAGTATCTTTGTCATTCCATGGCACATAACTATAATTCATCCATCTCCGTGCTCTTTAAAGGGCATTTTCTATGCATTGATTCCCATGCTCCCATCCCATGATTACCCAGAGTGACCATTCTAAGGCTGAAGCCACACCCAGAGAGAAGACATCCTTGATGCCTGAGTGGAAACAGGCACAATAAAAAAACAAACAGGCACACACACAAAAAAATTCTGAACAAATCTTGGTAGCCATTTGCCTGTCCTGAGTTAACTATGGTTGGTCCTCGAATGAAGAAAAATATACTTTCCTCAGGAAGACACCTTTTCTCCTATTGCATTTATTACATATTTGAAATACTTCATTGTGGTGATGTTTTATTTGTGCATCCCAATAAAGCTTATCTGAGGATCAGAGGAAAAAGTCAGCCCCTGTATTGAACATAGAGGTCAGGCAGTGGTGGCACAGGCCTTTAATCCCAGCAGTAGTTAACCATAGAGGTCTGGAGGTCTGTACAGACTGACAGGAAGTGATAGAGCTGGGCAGAAAGAGGAAGTGAGATGACAGGGACAGAAAGGATACAGGTGTGAGTATACAGGAAATAGCTCCCTCTGGAGGCTGAGCAGTTGGTGAGGTAAGGTTGACTGTGGCTTGTTCTATTCCTCTAATCTCTCAGTTTTTACCCCAATGTCTGACTCTGGGTTTTTTTTTTTTTATTAATAAGATCTTTTAAGAGTCATTTTATACTTCATAATAGTAGAATGAATTAGGTAAACTGAACTGAACAGATAACAATCTTTACCTTGTAAGGCTTTATAAAAAGTGTGATATATATATATATATATATATATATATATATATATATATATAGGTTTTTCAAGACAGGGTTTCTCTATGTAGCTTTGTACCTTTCCTGGAACTAGCTTATGTAGACTGGGGTGGTGGCACACGCCTTTAATCCCAGCACTTGGGAGGCAGAGCCAAGCGGATCTCTGTGTGATTATATTCTTAAAGTGCCAGCAGACAATCTCAGTTAATTTAGTGCCTTCCATCCCCGCTGCAGGCCAGTCTCAGTTAAAGACTGCCTTCTCTGACATCTTCTACAGGTTAGCATGGACACATGGTAATCAAAGATGCTATTTCCAGTTCACTCACTTGTAACACCAACATTTTGCATTACCTTGTATTGCACAGAAGTGCCTCATGGTATGGTCAGTGATAAAGATATTTTTATATTGAAATTTCTTACACAGAAATGAGTAATGAATATCTCCATATAATCTAAGTATAAAATTACAATTTGGTAGGAGGTTATATAATTATATGTGTATAGATTTTATGCTACGATGAAAAAATAAGCTCACTTGTTAATAGGGAAAAACAAATTAAATTGTTCTTGAGATTTCAACCTTGGCAACGTTCTGTTTTTATAATCCAGAAACACTATGTTTTTGCCATACAACTGTAGCAGTTCAAGTGAGTGCCAAGTACATCTTAATGTAGTTTCCTGGCAGTTGATTTTTTTGCTTTTTGTTTTTTGTTTTGCCTGTCATTTTCTCTCTGTGACATTAAACTTCATTTCATTAAGTGCTATGTTCTTAGGTGGTGTCCTGCAGGCGAATCCCAGTCAGCTGCCCTTTAGATGTATGAGGGAAGACCTGCATACGGTATGTTCCCTCTAAATATGATAAAATATGGGAAGTGTTTCCCTGCACCATGTCTGCTGTTCCTCTCCATAGCCCAAATCACCACAATACAGAGAAGTGTGGGGATGTTAAGAAAATGCGGCCATTGGTGTGTCTTTTGTATTAGGGCTGCTCACGTGGGTAGAGCATCCCTATGGAGGAGCAACGGGTCTATCATCTAGGCCTATGAAAGTGGGAGGGAAGGGTGATGCACAGAAGCCCTGTTGTAGGGGTTTGCTTTACCCTAAGCCTTCAAAATACAACTTTGTGGACGTTGAGGGAAATACTAAGGAAGACCAAAGCAAATCCATGGAGATTTTTAAAAATTCTCCCCTGACCACACACTAACTCCCCCACGTGCTGATGTATCATAACAACTCTCCTTGCTTTTCATACTTTCAACCAGTCAACAGTGAGATATTTGGCTTCAATTATCATTTATTTACTAGTTGATGTACATGTAAAGTGTGCTCATCACTGTCAATGGTCACACACATGAAAAACAACATTACCAATTATAATATAATTGTTTCTATTTGGATCCTCGTTTTTATCTTTAAAGTTGAGAGACTTCATACCAGTTGGCTAGATACTCTTGTACTGAAAGAGCATGCTGAAGTTAATTTAACATTCCTTATTATGTCAGCCTTAGATAAGGAAATAAGACTACCCAGAATCATAGAATTTTATAAGGCAAAGAATTTTGGATGTCATTGAATTTCTTCTTGAAAAAGACCATGCAGGATCATTCTCTCTAGCCAAGATTTTCTTCATGAAATGTGAACTCACTCTTTTCCATTAAGCATAGCATGTCATTGCTGTGGATATCGTTATATGTAAATAAATCTGATTGGCTGATAGCCAGACAGGAAGTATAGGCGGGACTAACAGAGAGGAAAATTGAGGTAGGAGGAAGGAGAAGAGAGACTACCTGGAACCGTCGCCAGGACAAGCAAGATATAAGGTACCAGTAAGCTGAGCCACATGGCAAAGTATAGATTAATAGAAAAGGGCTAAATATAAGAGTGAGAGCTAGACAATGATAGGCCTGAGCTAATGGCCAAGCAGTTTAAATAATGTAAGAATCTGTGTCTTTATTTTATAAGTGGGTTCCGGGACTGGTGGGACTTGGGAGCTGGAGAGAAATTCTCCAGCTACAAATGGCGCCCAACGGCTCGAGTTTCCACCTTAAACCTGAGAATATTTAATAACCAATTCTAAACAGAGCCAAAACCAGGTTCCTGCTTCTTGTCTCATACGGGCAGGTAGATGCAAAACGCGGGTTTGAACACTGGCGGGTTCCTGGCGGGTGCGTTTGACCGGCAGTATGGCAGAAATGAGGCATCTGCCAGCGGCACATTACGCTGTGTGGTAGATTTAGTCTTTACTAGTATTTAAAAAAAAAAAAAAATTTAAAAAAAGGTTTCTGGGCTACACGCTGCTTTGATAAAAGCTTAGACCCACTATTTCTGAGACTTGATGACTCCCAGAGCTGGCAGAAAACGCCATGTTGGTAAGCTGAAATGGGCGGAGCCAGCAGCCACAGCACCGTTTCAGTCTTACAATACTACAGTTTAAAGCAATAGGCTAAGGAAATATAAAAAATAAGCCATGTAAAGATGGCTACCACACAGAGAATCTGGATTATGTTGTCTTTGATATTCGTAACTGAAGAAAAACATTTGATTGCAAAAGCTGTTCAGTTATGCCAAAATGTATATTTTAAAGGTACCTTGACTTCAAAATTTGGATTTAAGGATATGTTGCTTTGGAAAAGAGATTCTGCTTTTGTTTCCACAGAAAGCCAGAGGCTGTGGATTTGTTCCAGATTAAGATACATCAGGTTTCACCACCCAAGACCCCCTGATCCAACATCCAGAGCAGTTTCAAGGCAACTGGTTCACACAATACAGCCTCACAGACTACCCCATAGGCCTAAAATTTTCTTTGCGTCCCCATAAGATACAGCGCCCCCCTCCAGCAGGAAGTAGTAAGAGATGCTACGCCCAAATTCCCAAATATAACAAGCTGGCTTTAGAGGTGGAATTGGCTCACTCCCCCTCTAAACCCAGACATATTGCTTAAAAAAAAAAAAATGGTTAAGAGATTCTTGTGTCCCAAATCAGAAGAGCCCTCTGGTGTGGGACAGAGAAAAAACAATATTTTTATTTAAAGTAGGTTGATTATAAATGTGATCTCTTTCTAAAAAAGAAAAGGGGATATGATATAGATATATATATAGGAGGATATAGAGATGATAAGATAAAAGGGTAGATTAATGAACCTACTTTTAAAGAACAACTTGTTTAAAATGTTTTACATTGGTATAAATTTTAGTTTATTGATACAAACTTGAAGTTAATTTTGTTATTATATATATATATAATATATATATATTTCTATTCTTGTTTGAGGTATTATGTTTAACTCATTTAAAATTGTAATGAATAATTAAAAATAGATTAATAATTAGTCATCTATGATAATCATATTTGTAACCATGTTAGTTAAGTCCTCTAGGTATACATAGATATATTTCAGATAGATAGGTAATCTTCAAACACTTCATAGACCTAGAGAATATGGCATTTAAATAACTTAAAATTCTGTTGACGTGAGACACAATTGCTCCTGGCTGAACCAATTGATCCTGAGAGAATGTTGGGCTTCTAAGACATTTCCATTTGGAAGTTTGTCTTCTTGGCACAAAATGGCCTACTGGGCAAAGAACTGCCCTTGCTTTGACGGCTGACAGTACAAATGCAATGCTGTCTTTTCTGGACAAGCGGGACACAAGGAAAGCGACCACTGTACTCTGCCAAGACAGGGTAAGATGGTCTTTCAGAATTCCTGCTTCTGAAGATGGTCTGTCAGATATTCTAGGCCTGTAGCCAATTTGAATGCACCAACAATGCTGAGAAACATTAGGTGACTGTCCAGGCTGCCAGCTGTCTTGGTCTACTCTTACAAGATTCCCGAAAGTTGCTTGCATCCATCTACCATTTCTTAGGTACCATTATGTTCCTTCTCAGGTCTTTGATGTGGTTGAAAACTAGATAGTTGTAATTTCCTCAGTGATGATAAAAGATAAGTTAGATATAAAACATTAAACTCACAAATACAAGATAGATAGGACATCTTCTTTAATATTGTAACTGTAATTCTTGCTCGATAATTGTTTTGTTATATGTAATTTTACCATGTTAAAGTTAAAACCTTCCCTTTTAAAAAAGAAGAAAAGGGGAAGTGCTGTGGATATCGTTATATGTAAATAAATCTGATTGGCTGATAGCCAGACAGGAAGTATAGGCGGGACTAACAGAGAGGAAAATTGAGGTAGGAGGAAGGAGAAGAGAGACTACCTGGAACCGTCGCCAGGACAAGCAAGATATAAGGTACCAGTAAGCTGAGCCACATGGCAAAGTATAGATTAATAGAAAAGGGCTAAATATAAGAGTGAGAGCTAGACAATGATAGGCCTGAGCTAATGGCCAAGCAGTTTAAATAATGTAAGAATCTGTGTCTTTATTTTATAAGTGGGTTCCGGGACTGGTGGGACTTGGGAGCTGGAGAGAAATTCTCCAGCTACATGTCATTAGTTAACTATAGTGTCTGATGCCTCCTCAGTTCCAGTGTTTATTAGGAAAATGCAGTGGTTTTGAGGTGATTGCTACTATCAATATATGACATCACCTGTAACCTTTATGTTCAACCTTACAACTGCATTTTACAGAAATCGGGTCCTTGGAAACCATGTAGATAAACCAAACAAGAAAACTGTCTGTTGGAATTTTATGTATGAACTTAAGGCAAGCTTCTATTAACACATCGTACCTATTAGTGTATTAAACTATATATTGCACATCTTATTTTCTTATCATCCCTATAATTGAGAGAAAATGACATACAATTACATTAAGTTAAACTACATAGAGTGCTTTTGGTCATTACCATCAGCTTAGAAGAGCTGTTACATCAGTATATCCAGCCACCAGCACATTCTCTTACTTTGAATTTTATGATTATTTTCAACAAGCTCAACCAAAAGAACACAAGGGGCAAATGACTGTTAGACAGGATTCGGCAGCTCAGAGGACTCCTTGGCACAAGGACACTAATTTTGTGACCCTAGGTAAATTGTTCCTATTTATTACCATTTCTTTGTCAATAACGAGGGTATTAGAACATAAGCAGAGAAATGCCATGACTGTGTGTGTGTGCGCCCGCGCATGCGTGCGTGCGTGCGTGCGTGCATGCATGCGTGTATGTGTGTGTGTGCTGTTGTTGTTGTCTTCTGCATATGAATGCTATGAGCACATGTCACTCTGGGCATACACGTGGAGGTGAGAGGACAACTTACGGGCATAGCTCTTCATCTTCTACTTCATTAGAGGCGAAGCCTCCACCTCATTCACTAGATGAGCTTGTCAGGGAGCTTCTGGGCTTCTCTATCTCCACCTTTCCCCTCCCAGCAGGAATTCTGTAATCACACATTCCTGTGCTGTTGCATCCAGTGTGTCTGCGGATCTGAACTTAGACCCTCACTCTTGTATGTTGGCCTGTCTCCCCAGCCAAAATCCTTAGATATAATGCCTTTTGTTAAGACAACTAAAAACCATTTTTAAAGAGAGATAAAAGACGACACTAAACACACGTGTTAAAAACATGAATATTAATGACTAAATATGTTGAACAACTGAAGCAGTTTTGTCCCATATTTTCAAGCTTTGAAATCAGACAGACGGCACTGAAATCTCAGCTTTGTCATTCACTGCAACCCAAACCACAGGATTTTGCCATTAAAACGCTGCAAAGAAGGGTACAGACTTTGTAAAGCAGCTGTTCAGATTAAAGGAAGCAGTGAACACAGAGGGTCCAGTACTCGAGACAGAGAAGTAACAACTGTTGGGTCCTGTCTGGTGTGTGTCTGATGTGACTGATATCTTTCTTTCTGTAGCTAGATGCATCTTTATTGTTTGTCTTTCTTGTTCTTTCCAAGTCACCCTATGTTGAATGAGAATGAGGAGAGAAGGCATGCTTTTCTTATTTAAAAGAAAAGCATTACATTTATCACCATTAAATTCAGCGTTAGCTCTGGGGGTTTCATATAAGGTCTGCATTGTGTTGAGATACAGTCCTTCCACAGCTACCTTGTCAACAGTGGGCTTCTTTTTAAATTTATTAATTTTGTAAGGTTTGTGTATGCATAGTGATTATGTTATTTCTCCCCTGTAACTATGTTATGATACACTGATAGATCTATCTGTGTTGAACCACCATTATTCCCAAGAAATAAAAGTCACTTAGTTTACTTAGTTATAACACACAAATCTTTTTTAAAACATTTGCTTTATTTTTAATCACACACACACACACACACACACACACACACACACACACACACGTCTCTGTGTGGGTATGTGCACTAGAATACAGATGCCATAATATGTAGAAGAGGGCATGAGATTCTCCAGAGCTTAAGTTACAGGTAGTTGTGAGCTATCTGACATAGATACGAGGAACTGAACTCAGGTACATGCTCGTAACTGCCAAGCCAGATCTTCAGTCCTAACACATATCCTTTAAATGTGCTGTGTGTATTGTTTTAAAAAGCTAGGGAGCCTTTTAAAAGTAATTTCATATCTTTGTTCATCAAGGTCTGCTTTTGGTCACTGTCCCATGTCTAGTAGAAGGCCTCTCCCAGTGAACAAATCACACACACACACACACACACACACACACACACACACACACACACACACACACACAAAATGTGAATGAGGTGAGCCTGCCTTTTTATCTGGCTCATAGCAAATTTAGATTATACATTGGTTTAAAATGTGAAACACTCAATTTTTCCAGATATTATCAGCAAGTTCTATGTAACTGATGTGAAAGCAAACTTGGGGTACCTCCCTCATCAGATCGGAGGCACCTCTACCTAGGTTCCACCTTTAACCTGAGAAGGCTTCCCAGGAGCAAGACAACTCTTTCCAGCACACAGTTGACTTGGGACAGGACTCTAATCCCAACGACTTGGGAGGCTGAGGCTGGAAGATTACAAGTGTAAGGCCTAAACTACAGAGTAATGTAGCTAGAGTTTTTCTGGTCCTGCCTGGCCCACAGTCAGGACAAATCTCTCTTATCCACCAGTCCCGCAGCAGCTCAGACCCAACCAAGTAAACACAGAGACTTACATTGCTTACAGACTCTATGGCCATGGCAGGCTTCTTGCTAACTGTTCTTATAGCTTATATTAATCCATTTCTATAAATCTACACCTTGCCATGTGGCTCGTGGCTTACTGGCGTCTTCACATGCTGCTTGTCATGGCGGCAGGTGGCAGTGTCTCCCCTCCTCAGCCTTCTGCTTCCCAGAATTCTCTTCTCTGCTTGTCCCGCCTATACTTCCTGCCTGGCCACTGGCCAATCAGTGTTTTATTTATACAGAACGATATCCACAGCAGAATAAAGTTCAATGTCAGCATAGGCAAATTGGTGAGACCTTACCTCAAAATAAAATAAAATGGGGCTAAGGATATATCTCATTTGCTTAGTGTGTACACGATCAACCTTAACGTGTGGGTCTAAATAACAATTGTTTTCTGTTTCCAGAAAGAGAGCAATCACTGGCAAGGACCCTCGTCTTGTCTTGGATGAAACTTGACCTCACTTTCTATGGCTCCTCATTTTGCTCCCTGGTCCACAAAACAAGATAATGATGATTTCTTTTCACTTGCTAACAGTAATGAGTTGCCCTGTAGACAATAGCAGAGAACTAATTCTTAACAATTCTGGTTCTGAAGCAAATTAGCTGTGGATTTCCAATAGAGGCCAGTGGAGCACAGAATTGAGTTTATGGATCAGCAGACTCGGAACCAAACCTGGACCACACTGACGCAGAGCAGCAGGCAACCAGCTGCTCCTCACAGACACCAGAGCTTTATTGTTTATTCAGCCTACAAAATGCTAGCCATTTATGATTCAGACAGTTCAAACAAAGATTGACAACTATTTTTAGATAGTTTTTCTCTGAGTAGAAATCTTAATTCAAACAGAAAGTGGTTGGTCATAGTCCACAAAACTAAACAATTTTTTCCCAAGGAGGAATTTTTAAAACTTATTTATCTGTTTGTTTGTTTATCATGTGTGTGCACACGTACATATGTGTATGATGTTTGTATATGGGACCGCATGTGTATGGAGGTCACAGGACGATTTCTGGGAGTCTGTGCTCTCATACCATTGTTTGGGTCCCAGGGATGGAAGTTGGGCCATCTGGTTAGGAACCAGGTACCTTAACACAGTGAACCACTTTTGAAGTCCTTGAGCTCAAGGGGGACTTTTCATGACATTCCTGAGTTATATATATACCTGTAATGTTATAACATTCCTCCCCTCACCACTGACCCTTACGGATCTTCAGTAAGGGGCATTTTCTTTCAAACATTTACAACTCCAAGGACTGTTCGGGCTCAGTGTTGTTCATCTGGGTTTTAGTGACTGGAATGATGGGCTCTACTAGAGGGTAATATTTAAGTGATGCAAGATGAGTTGTTTGTTCTGTTAAACTCCACTTACCTTTAAGAAAGGCCTATATGACCCAAATGTTTGGGATCAGTGGTTATGGTGATATTGTGACATCAAATGTATACATCCTTCAGTATTTTAATGAACTTTTCAGTTGCATTTAGAACACACTATTTCGGGACAAGGTGATTTTTAAACCCTGAAAAAAATATTTCTATTTGTTTTGGAAGACAATACATTCATAAGTTTTATGATTCTTATAAAGCACCCATTAATTGCAAACTAAATTATTTAACATTTTCTCTTTATGATTTCCAATGAAGTCCTCCATCTGAATTGACTTTACAAATATCATAGAACAAGGCAGGATGGGAATCCCTGACCACAGAACACACCTCTCCAGAATGCATAGAACATTTGCTGTCTGTTGGACACCATGCTAAGTCCAGGGACACAGCACGGAAAACAGCCCTGCTTCCAAATAGTGGGAAAAGGTAGAAATATGTATAAGCTTCATCATCATGTTTTATTTTTTGTGCATTTTTAAAATGTCTAGTGGTATTTTATCTCATAATATTGTGAATTATTTATTCTTTATCTCCCTACCAAGAGATGTTTTAATATGATGCCTATGTAGCAAAATGAGCTCCTTCTCTTACACAAAAATGTGTGTGCTGTAGATAAAGCCAACTACTTCTATAGAGTAATAAGCTGTAATATGTATGTCTTTCCAACCTTTTTTTTCATCTTTCAACTATCCTCATATTTCCCAATTCCTCCTCTGCTAATCATGGCTTGACTTTGAATAAGCCTGGTTTCTAACAGCCTCATTCCAGGGAACCACTTTGGCCAAGGTCAGGTTCCTCAGCATCTAAGCCCATGGGAGCGCAGTGCTGGGACTTATTTCACCCATTGCTGGCATTTGGCTGTGGATGCTGTTGCATGCTGAAATAAGTACTCTTGACATCTGACACGATTTCTTTAGGGTTTTGTTCACTCAGTGCACTGTCCCCCATCCCCTCCATGTGTGCTCCCTCTCATTTGGAGACTCCTGTGCTCTACGGGTTTTTAACCTAATGTATTGATTTTTTTCTCTTCCATCCTATTACATTTCTCCACACATCAGCTACATGTAGCTGCCACCTGTCCAAACTACAATTATAAAATAAAATATATTTTTTGTACACTACTGCTTTAGAACTTACTCCCAAGATCCATATCCACATGACGGATGATTGAGTGTTTCTGTTCTCCATGTCTGGGCTCATTGTGCCCTACTGGAGACTTTACTCCTGCAGTGGTAGCTCCTACAGCAGGAGACAGATATCAATCACCGTCCACTGAGCTGCTGCTCATCTCGATATACTCAGAGCAGTCATGGACTTCTCCTCTTCCTCATCCGCAGTACCTAACCGATCACCTATTCCTCCCCCATGGCTCCTCATTAGTTTGAGGTGATACTTCAGCTCTGCTTCTATACAAAACCAATTCCGGCTCACCTGGCACCACATCACAGTGCCCAGCACCACATCACAGTGCCCACCTCCTGGTCCACATGTCCTCCTTTCTTCTCTCTGCACTCTTCACTGGACTGAAAAAGACACTAACCTGCTTTTGTCTTTCAAAGTTATATTCTAAGAACCATGGCCAGCATCTGCTGCTAGAAACAACAGGCCTTAGAACAAAATTATAATGAACACATAGTAATAAACAGTGAAGCCAGAACTGAAAACCAGGCTGGTGGCTAATAAGGCTATGTTTCTAATAACTATGTTACATTGTACTCAGTATTTAATAAGTATTGGTTAAGTAGATTACTTAAAACTTGGCTAATTTTAATTCAGCGATATTAAATTTACAAAGTCATGAGGTTGGGTTAATATGCAGGCTTAAATGTATCCCCAAGAGTTAAATTTCTCTGGCATGAATATAGGTCAGTTTTCAAAGTGAATGATTTATATCACATGCTAACAAGGTAATAAGATAGCAATAGCTTTTCATGTGTGTCTGTTTGTACAAATGTGTGCATGTCTGCATGTGCAAATGTGTGCATCTATGTGCAAACATGTGTTTGTAAAAATATGTGTATGTATATTTGTGTGTTTCTGTCTGTGAAAACGTGTGCATGTATGTATACATGTGTACATGTATGTTAGCCAATGTATATATCTATGTGTATATCTGTGTAAATGTGTATACAAATTAATGTGTACCTATGTATACACATGTGTCTATGTATGCATGTATATGTGCATAAATGTAATGTATGTGTATAGATGTCTATGTGTCTGTGTGTGCAAATGTGTGCACATGTGTGTGGAGGCCAGAAGTCAACCTCAGGTGTCATTCTTCACTTGCTGTGTACATTTTATTTTCATTGTTTTATTTTATTTCTCACGTTAGCCAGGAACAATCGAAGTAGGCAAGACCAGCTGGCCAGCAAGCCCCAGAGCCCTGCCTAGCTCTGCCTCCTCAGCACTGAGATCACACATGTGCATCACTTTCTGACCTGGGCTCCGGGGACGGAACCCAAGCCCTCTTGTTCATGCAGCAAGCACTTTACCAATGATCTACCTCCCCGGCCCCTCAGTCACCTTTTGGCCTAGAAATAAGTGTCTTGTGTCCAACAAGAAAGTCAGCTGGAGCATTATCTTCGCGTCTTTCTATTTTGAGTATCTACAAGTAGCCACGTTCACAATGGAGCCGCTAATTTACTGTTAAGGGGAACGGTCTACTCAGTACAGGTACTTTAGTTTAAAATGGTTTGTTCCTCCCCAATTACAAAGGCAGTTTTCAACCAAAGATAGACATTTGATTAAAGACATAAGAAAGAAATACACAGTGTATTAAATAATAATGAATATTCACTCTACCAAAACGTGAAAAATACAAAATATTTTTTCCAGTTAAATACGTTGTCATAGAAACTGGCTAGTTGTTTCTGTGGGTAGAAGTGCTGGCCACCAAGTCTACTCACATGAGTTTTATCCCAGACACCCACACACATAAAGATGGAAGGAGAGAATCAACTCCTATAAATTGTCATATGACTTCTACACACAGTAGGGCTTCTACACACACACACACACACTCACACACTCACACACTCACACATACATGCATATGCACACTCATGAATGAATGAGTATTTTTAAATAAATATCATAGGATCATCAGATTTGATGGAAATTTGAAAGTACTATGTTTTCCCCATATTCAATGCTGAATTAATTCCATATTATTACTAATAGATTTGTACCCAGTCTTTGAAAAACCATTTCCATTGATGAACTTCATCGTCATGAACTTCCAGGACTTCATCATACAGGCTCACTGGGCATGAAGAGGCTCACATTCTTTTAGGGATTTATTAAATATGAAAATGAAGTCTGCTTCTATGTGGCTATTGGTTAATGGTCAATATTTTGACCTCAGTAAAAAGGGCAACAAAATTATTCCCTTATCTCCATCTTAGCCTTACTGCAGAAAATAATATTATGGCATTTAAAGAGGTATCGCAGAATCAAAAAATATGCTTTTTGGAAAAAAGAAAACAGAAATGAATTGTAATCATATAGGTCGTGGTATGAAGTCTGTAAGGGTTGTTAGTGACACTTTTTTCTCTCTGGCCTTTTCATGATTCTTGGGTATTTTTCTTTACTTTATTTGTCATTTATTTACTGCATCTTTTTTCTTTTGAGACAGAGTCTCTTGTAGAACAGGCCAGTCTCCTATCTGCCATGGAGACAGCATGGATGCTCTAGCTTCCATGTCCCAAGTGCTGGCGTGGCAGGTGCCACCACATCACAGCTGGCTATTTTGTTTTTGTTAGCACACTAAATAAATTAAAATAATAACAGTTTCCTTGCGACCTCCTGTTGAGTCAAATTGAAACTGTACCCTTTGGTTAGACTTCCACAGCCATACTTCTCAAACCAGAAGACATACTAGTTGCATTTGTTTCCCAGGTAAGAATTATAATATTGAAGGTCAGAAAATGCTCCACCAAACTATTAGGCTGCTAGAGAAAGTGCTTACTAAATATAAGACACCTAGTTAAAAAAAAATAAATGAAGAATGTAGAGTATTATCCTCTTTGGAGCCAAAGAGGTGTGTACAGACCACACATACTCTCTCTCCTCACAATTCTTTTCTAACCCAACTTCTTGCAGAGCATACTATATTTGTAATATCATTTCTATAATCCGTGTCAGTGATGTCTTTGTCACCCTCTGTCCGGGTCATAAAACACGAATACCAGCTTTTGGGTACAGTGGCTCAGGGACTATGTCTAAGGACATGTTTCTGTATACAACAGGATGGACAAGTTCATGCTGCAGTATTCAACAGTGCCCCAATCTTGGTGGCTTGACATTTGTTTATACTACATGTCCACTGTGCTGTTCAGGAGCTTCGTTCATCCCACATCCTCTCAGGAAGAAGCAATCATCCAAGGTGGCTTGCTTCTCATTGAAAACTAAATGCATCTACATAGATGTAACATGTGCCACTCTGAGTGACAGTTTCATTGTTCAAAGCAACTCATGTGACTTAGAAGGGGGGGGGGTGGACAACCCACCTCCTAATTCCTTCCTACCAATCTCTCCTTTAATCACAGACAATGTCTTCTCCTTGGTAAAAACAAATAAGCCACGTGTATGGAAAATAGAATCCAAAGATGCTTCCCATCAAGGCCAAGCCAACTGTGTCTCTGGAGAATAAACAAAGAGACAGATGACACCATGAACATCATACTGCCTTCATTGTCCGTCCTTTTACTTCACACAAGACAGTGAAAATGGCAGCTGATAGGCCCTTGGGGGAAAAAAATGGAAGTAAATAAAGATTTTTATTCTTAGATCTTTATTTTTGTAAGTTATGAAATGGTCTGGGGAGTGACTCTGGAAGCCATCTGTGAATATTCCCCCTTGCATCTAATATTTCCAAACACGGTCATAATGCAGTCTTTTCCCTGGTGTGAGAGCTTGAGTGCTGCAGCCGCCTTGTCTTTGCAGGTACAAATGAAACCATTTCCTTCACAGGGAGGTCCACCTGTCACCAAGGCAGGGAAGCAGACAGCCAGACAACTGCAGGCGACAACACTCCAGTGGGCATTCGTGAGTCAGGAAAGCAGAGCAAACTGCGCATTGTATAAGCCCCAGTGCCGTTCAGTCTGCTGCACAGAGGCACACTGCACCTCACAACAGTTTTCCTTACCATACCTCTTGCTCCTGCATAGAGCTAGAACCAATTTTTTTAAAAATAACTAGAGCAAAATCAAAAGGAAACATTCCTTTTTGAGTGGGTGACATGAAGTATGCAAATGTTCTCTTTTATTGTTGAGATGATAAGTTTCTCAAATATCAATTTCTTTTTCTGTTTTATCTCCTATAGCTAAAAAGAAATCCAAATGCCCTTTATTCTTGCTAAGTTCCTTTTATATGACATGTATGAATATAAAGAAAGATTTCTTTGCTTCCCATATGATTTCCATGTCCAGTTCTTTGCATCATATTTTGCTTTTTAAAAATGAAGATACTATTGTCAAGATAACCTAACAACACCAAAATGTATAAAATAGAAAAATATCTTAAAATGGAATTTAAATGCTTCTTCCATTGTTTCATTCTCTGTGGTTGGAATTACTACTTTTGAATTACAGGGAAAGACCACATGCAAATATATTACATATTAATAATTTATACGAACAATAAAAAAGTTTAAATTTTAATTTGTTCTACATGTAAGATTCTATTTTGGCCAATAACTATAACTAAATTATAACTTTAGATCAATTAACTATGCATTTGATTTATTCATTGGGAGTATGTCATCGCATACATTAAAATAAAATCTTTATATAAAAGAGAGAGAAAGAGTATGTAAATGAGTAGAAGTTTTCAAGGAAAATGATATTAAGATGATATTAAGAATACCTGTGGAGGGTCTGAGGAGGTGGCTTAGATGGGGAAGTGTTGGCTGCAAAAAACAAAATGGCCTGGCTTCAATGCATGCTCAGCCCCTACATAAAAGCAGAGCATGGAGATGCATGTCTGTAATTCTAGTTCTGGGGAGGCAAGAACAGAAGGAGCCCTAGGACTTGCTGGCCAGCCTAGCTGAATGGTTGAGCTGTGGGTTCAGTGAAAACTGCTGTCTGGAAGAATACAGTTGGAAGAGGAATATGATAGGGAGAGGACTTTGGGGGCAGACTGGAGGTTGGATTGGATCAAAACATATGCAAGAACAAAACTTTCTAATAATAGAAACTAGGGTGTGACACCTTGTACCGCCTTGGTGCGGAGGGGAGGGGCTTGGACCTGCCTCAGCTGAGTGTGCCAGGCTCTGCTGACTCCGCATGGGAGATCTTGATTGTGAAAATGTGGGGATGGGGGGTGGGTTGGGGAGGAAGGATGGGGGGTGGGAAGAGGGAGGAGGGGGCATCTGTGGTTGGTATGTAAAGTGAATAGAAAATTTCTCAATAAAAAAGAGAAAAAAAGAGTGAAGAGCTATTGAAGAAGATATCCAAAATTAACTCTATCCTTCACAAACACACACACACACACACACACACACACACACACACACACACACACACACACACAAACCTCTCACAGAAACATGCTCCCCTGACTCATGCACACACATACAAAATCAAACCCAAATAAAACAAAGAAAGGGTAACTAATGACAACAGAGACATTAGATCTCTGTATCCAGGGGAACCCTGAAACCCTTGGCACCTGGCAGTGTGTAATCCACAGTGGATTTACTTGGATCAATACAGTGTGTGTGTGTGTGTGTGTGTGTGTGTGTGTGTGTGTGTGTAATTGTTTTAAGAGAGGCAGTACACCAACACCTTTGATATTAGAGTCTGTCTCCTTTCAAATGATCACACTTCAAACCACTGTAGAGAATTAGATAAGGTAGAAAGAGTCCCGTAATCTCAAACTCTTAGGCAGCACAATTAGCTGAAGAAAAATGAAAGATGATTACTTGAAAAAAGGCACATCAATTCTCTTAGACACGGTCATTTGTAATGACTAATAGCCTCAGACAACTGCACCCACTCTCCAGAGTTGTTGGGATTAAATCAGCAAATGCAGAGAGTAGCAAGTCCATGATGCAGCATGTGAGTGGAGCATCCTTGATAAGTATTTGCTACATTGTTATATAATATTCAGACAAGCTACAGAAGGAGCTTACATAAAAAAAGAACCATAAAAACAGGCCATGCTTGACCTGTGGAGTCAGAGTGTGAACAAGCAGCTACAGACTCATATTCTCACATATTAAAAAAAAAAACTGCTTGTTTACTTGCTGAGAATTGAGTTCAAATGCCACATATCACTAGCAATATGTAGCAACAGTGCTACCTTGCAAAGGATTATGTGGAGTATTTATTTTCTCCCAGTATATCATTACCATTATTTTTGTAGCATTCATATTTTTAAAAAGTAATATCTAAGAATAAACAAATATTCCTTATTTCATTTCTAATGGCAGATGTACAGGCTAGCATTTTCTAGCACAGGATGCCATCAATTACAATGAGTCTGAGCATTAGTGTTGTGGGACAATCATTTTGTACACTGTGAAGATCGTCTTGCTGTTCACTGTGAATAAGTGTTGCTACCATTGGCTAATAAAGAAGCTGCTCTGGCCTATGGCAAGACAGGTTATAGCCGGGTGGGAAATCCAAGCAAAGAGATGGGGAGAAGAAAGGTGGAGTCAAGGGAGAGCAAGATGTAATGAAACACAGGTAAAGCCACGAGACACATGGTGATACACAGATTAATAGAAATGGGTTAATTTAAGATAAAAGAGCTAGTTAGCAATAAGCCTGAGACATAGACCAAACAGTTTGTAATTAATATAAGACTCTGTGTGTTTATTTGGGACTGAGCAGCTGCAGGACACAGGAAAACTTCCAGCTACACATAATTACCACTATTTTTGTAGCACTCATATTTTTAAAAAGCAAAATGGATCTAACATCTAAGTACAAACAGATATTCCTTATTTCATTTCTAATGACAAATATGCAGGCTAGACTTTTCCACACAGGATGCCATCAATTGCAATGCGTCTGTCTGAGTGTCAGTGTTGTGGGACAATCATTTTGTACACCGTGAAGATGTGCTTCTGCCAAGGCACCTTCTGATTGGTTCAATAAAGAGCTGAACAGCCAATAGCTAGGCAGGAGAGGATAGGCGGGACTTCCAGGGAGAGAGGAACTCAGTGAAGAAGAGAAGCAATTTTGCCAGCAAGATGAGGGGGGAGTCAGATATACAGTATGGAGGAGAGGTCACGAGCCATGTGGCAGAATGCAGATTAATATCAACAGATTCATTTAAGTTATAAGAGCTAGTTGAGAACAAGCCTAAGCTAAAGCCAAGCTTTCATATTTAATAAGTTTCTGTGCTTCATTATTTGGGAGCTAGTGGTCCAAAGAAAGTCTGACTATACATTAGTGTTTGTAACTTTACACATAGGAGAGAAAACCAGCATGCTGAGGGAATAACCCATAGCCAAAATAAAAAGTGAAATGGCTTGCTCTTTAATTGATTGGATGGTGCTGAGGCAGGAGAGGAAATCGTGGAGAAAAGAATCCTAGGAGCCAGTTTGTACAGAGGCTCCTTCCAGGTGGACTTCACATCCTTAAACAGAAGTCATAGCTTGTGAAAGGCCTATGTGATTTGTGCATACTGGAGACCATTTTATACATCGCATTTCCCTGATGAAAATGACGGCTTAGTTTTGCTGAGTCAAAAAAAAAAAAAAAAAAAAAAAAAAAAAAAAGAACTGTGTACTTCAGGTCAAGCTGTCCATCACTTTTCTTTCTTATAAATGAGCTCATGAACAATAAACAAATGAAATAAATCTGTAAGATATGATAATGATTTTAGTGGGGCACCAGAGTCTTCCTAAATAGAATTCTGTACAGTTAATGAAAATTATACCCAACCCAAGTGCTTTAGTAAATGGGGTAGCATAGAAATAAATGAATGAATGAGGCAATTTCCTACCAGAATAAAATGATCCTCACGTTGCCTTTCTTCCAGAAGGCTCTTGCTGATTTCCCCCAGTCAGGGTAGGGCTTGTCTTGAAGCATCATGTCCGTGACCTGAAGAGAAGAAGAACTGGCTTAGCACTTGAGGAAATCTCAAATTCAGATTTCAATACAAGCCTAAAATTTACATCTACTGAGGATGGATTATGCACATATTTCACATCAGAATACAGGAGAAGATACAAATGAGGGGTATGGGCTTCATTCAATTCAAAAACCTAAGAGTGCATTTAACGTTACATACTGGGTGAGCACGTTTAAAGTTATTTAGCATGTGAAGGGCTGAGTCTGGCTTATAAATGTTAATTAAGATTATATAGGATTTTTTTCAATTGAACTATGTTTCATTAAGACTATTAGCATATACTATCTGTCGGAAAAAATGGGTCTCGACACTGTGCTTTACACAGGTGCACAGTGTTCTTCAGTCATATGAACTCCCTCCCCTCTTACCTGAATACCACCTTTTATAGGATGCCTTTGATTAGTAATGGCTCTTTAGTGTTTCCAAATCATAAGCTTAAAGACAGAAACTCCAAATCCCAAATCCAAATGACTTTACCTCAACCCTAATTCAAAGCAGTTTTATATATATATATATTTTTTTGTCCTCTTCTTTTTCCATTCCACTGTCTTGTCACTTTTCTGACTCACCTCACCCTGAGCCCTGAAGTGGTAAGTAGATAATGCATGAGAAAACTTTCTGCCTTCCCTGCCAAGAATCTGGTGCAGCATCTCCCCCAATTTACAATGCATGCATTCTGATCACCCAGCACGCTCACAACTCCACATCCTCCAAAAGTGTCCTCTCTATCTGACGCACGCACAGACTCTGTCCATCTGCTCAGGTCCAGGGACAGCTGTGCTCCCCCATGCAGCCTCCAGTGTGGGTTCCAATGCAGACAACTCACACTCCCTGACTCACCTCATGCCACGCCACATTCCATTTCTCATTTTTCACGCTTCTCTTTTCTTTCTATCGGCCTTTCCTATCCCTGGCAGTGAATGTTTATCTTTGCATCCTTTCTAATGTCTAAGGATGACCAGATAGCAGTCCAAAACATTTATACAAAAAAAAATGACAAAATGAATTAGTAAATATATGTTTATTTTTAAAGGCTCATTAACACTGTGTACCTAAGTAAATTGCTCATTAGCCATATTACATAGCAAAGCTTTCTGCATATGTTCAGTGCATCATTAATAACCTGCTATAGGAACATTTAAAAAGCTTATAGGTGTGGCAAATGATTTTCCTAAAAAAAAGGAAAATATGGTTTTGTAGGCACACATACATAGGCATACATAACGTCTTTTTCCAGAAAATTTATACTCCATCAAACAGATATCATTCTATTAGTTTTAATTTTAATTGATAATGCTTAAATGCAAACACACAATGTCTTAGTCAGGATTACTCCTGCTGTGATGCAATGTCAGGACCAAAGCAACTTGGGGAGGGAGGGGTTTATTCATCTGACTCTTCCATATCACTGTTCATCATCAAAGGGAGTCAGGGCAGGAACTCATACAGGGCAGGAATCTGGAGGTAGGAGCTGATGCAGAAGCCATGGAGGGGTGCTGCTTACTGGCTTGCTCATCATGACTCACTCAGCCTACTTTATTATAGGACCACCAGCCCAGGCATGGCTCCACCCACAATAAGCTGGGCCCTCCCCCATCAATCACTAATTAAGAAAATACCCTACAGGGTGGCCACAGCCCCATCTTATGGAGGCATTTTTTAAATTAAGGTTCCCTCCTCTCAGACAACTTTAGCTTACGTCAAGTGGACATAAAACTAGCCAGCACACACAATGTAGATGTAAAATTAAGAAACCTGATATAGAAGAAAGTATAATGCATGGTGTAAAGAATTTTGATTATCCATTCAGAAATACTCCTGGGCTATCAGCTTTGGTCAGACGAGCTTGTTCGTGCAGTGGTCAGACTCATAACCAAAAAGAGGATAATAAGCGGCGGCTAAATGTACGGCTACAAATGGGACACCTAGATCGCCCCCTCCAAGAGTCGAGGATCATGATGAAGGGCAGTGGAAAGAACTGAAGAACTGTAGGAGAGTCTCAGTTCCTCAAACCCCCCTGCTGTGGACATACATGGGAGCAACTAATAGTGACAATTCAAAAAGGGCAGATATGTATTTTATTTACTTTTATTTGTGTGTGTGCATGTGTGCAAGTGTGTGTGTGTGCAGCTGTGTGTGTGCATGTGCACAGTATGTGTGTGTGTGCAGGTGTGTGTGTGTGTAGGTGTGTACAGGTATGCAGGGTGTGTGTGTGTGTGTGTGCAGCTGTATGTGTGCATGCGTGCAGTGTGTGCATGCAGGCATGTGAGTGCATGCAGGTGTGTGTATATGCAGGTGTGTGCAGGTATGTAGGGGTGCGTGTGTGTGTGTGTGTGTGTGCAGCTGTATGTGTGCATGTGTGCAGTGTGTGCGTGCAGGCATGTGTGTGCGTGCAGGCATGTGTGTGCGTGAAGATGTGTGTATATGCAGGTGTGTGCAGGTATATAGGGGTGCGTGTGCGCGCACGCGCGTGTGTGCGTGCGTGTGTGTGTGTGTGTGTGTGTGTGTGTGTGTGTGCAGGTGTGCAGGTGTCTGTCACAGAGGACAGGAGGATATCAGCTTAACTAAAGCCAGAGTTACAGGCTATTGTGAACCACAGGTGCTGAGAACTTCTGGAAGTGCAGCTAGTGCTCTTAACCACCCAGCCATCTCTCCAGCTCTTGTTGCTTTTAAAAGGGAGCTAGTACCATCATTATTTTATCATCTGTTTGGTTTTGTTCTGATCCTTCCCAATTACCAATTTTTTTTCTCACTAACAGTGATGACCAAAGATTATATTTCCTTCAAAAAAAGATGAGAGGTATTTATTGATATGATCACAGGGAAAAGATATATAAAAGGCATAAGTCAGGTGAGACGTATTGTCACAAAATGTGGACAAAATAAAGGAATTTAAACCCCATCTATTCAGCCACACAGTCTCAGATGAGAACCTCCTTAAGAAAGAGATGCGCCGGGTGGTGGTGGCGGCGGCGGCGGCGGCGGCGGCGGCGGCGGCGGCGGCGGCGGCGGCGGCGGCGGCGGCGGCGGCGGCGGCGGCGCACGCCTTTAATCCCAGCACTCGGGAGGCAGAACCAAGCAGATCTCTGTGAGTTTGAGGCCAGCCTGGGCTACCAAGTGAGTCCCAGGAAAGGCGCAAAGCTACACAGAGAAACCCTGTCTTGAAAAACCAAAAAAAAAAAGAAAAAAGAAAAGAAAAGAAAGAAAAGAAAGAGATGCAGTGACAATTTCAGCTATTTCCCTTCCTAATCCTTCTAGAGAACAAGTCTCGTGTTGAGCATTTTAACATAACATCAAGGTTTGATTTCATGTTTGACCAGATTAAAAAAAAATAACATTTCATTTCTTCTTTTCTGCAATGTGTCGGCTCTTCTTGGAGGAGTGTACATGATAATAAATATTTTCATGTAACAAAACGATTACTGGGTGTGTTTTATTCAATTTTCATTTTTTGCTCCAGGGTAATTTCTGAGACATACTTATCATATTTCCTAGAGAGCAGTCATCTGCAGCTAGATGACCAATTATTATGCAGCTTGTTTTATAGAAACCACATCCAGAGATAAAGCATTTTCGCAGTAAAATGATAAGATGGGGGCTAAGAAACAATCTCTTAGATGCCAGACAGCTGGTCTTTTTCACCCCAGTTCCTATTCTTTATTTTAAGACATATCATCTGATCGATGAGAGGTCACTTACAGCTAAATTGGCAGTTGCTGGGACAATCATTAAAGGGATGCATTCAATAAGGAAAAATCCAATTACCTTCTACATTAGAGAAATCAAATTTATTTCTGGTGTTGGTCAAGGGCAGTCTTTATTGGAAAAAATGCAGGAAATGGAGAGTGGAGGGGATGTGGAGGGGAGCTGGAAGAGTGGAGGGGGTGGGGAGGGGCGCTGGGAGAGTGGAGGGGGGCTCTGTGGTGTAAACACAACACATTACTGTGTGTGGTGTAAACATGATGCCTGACTGTATGTGGTATAAATGCAGTACGTGACTGCTGATGCTTCTTTCACAGTTAGGCAGCAGAATGTGAGATTGCAGGTCTGGTTTTCTAAGCTGGGAAAAATGTATTTAGCTCGTCTACGTCTCATAACTCATCCTCCTCTTCACTTACCTATCAACAATGTCTCAGCAGAGAACATAGAGCCTCATCATTTGGTACTACCAGAATTTTGTCAGGTGGTCTCCCTCAGGAGAACACAGGCTACTTTAGGACACACATATTGTATAATCTGGGTAGAAAAGAAAAAAAAAACATTTCAAGACTTAAAAGTCAGCAAACAATTGTAGAGACAATCTGTCTTATATGGATGAAAGTGGCATCTTTGATAAGGAGCCATAGCAACCACAGCACGGAAACAGCGATGATACCATGTGTGTATCACACTTGCTGCGGAACTCAGTGGGGTATAAGTCATCCGGTGTATTTTTCTAAACTAATTGTCATGGCAACTTCATACTTTCCACTTTAATCCCACAGAGAGAAAAGTCAGTGAGATGAAACAATACAGCTGGGTCACGCCCAATGTGTTGTTTACACACACTAGTTGCCAGCCTGGCTTCTACTCTGACCTAGTCCATGCTGTACTAGCTTGGGGTCAAGGCAAAGCCCTTCCTCCCTTTGAGATCCATTCCTCATTGACTGTCTATGAGCATACAAGATATCAGTGGAAATCACACCTGCCCTCCCTCCGCATCTCCGTGACCATCACATATATTATATTGCTTGTCTTACTTTCTCACTCTTTGAACATTTAATGTCTCTATTCTATTTATCATCATTAAATTACATCATCTTCCCTTAGCTATAGAAGGTGTGAAATAAAAACTATTATCCTGTCTCACACATCATTTCTATATTGCTATGGTTTGGGAATTTTCTATATTCTGCAATCCGTTCACATAGGCCCACAAGTGAACTAACCCAAGGAGACTTTCCAGTCCTTCATCCCGAGTCTGTCTACCGCTTGCAGAGGCTGAACCACCTAGAGAACTAAGTACTTCTATTCGAGAAACTTCACAAAGTCTTAGTCAAAACACTTTCCCATGACCAGCCTGTTTTTCTTCCTTCTCTCCACTTTTTGCTATTATTGTTTTCATTTATATTAGTATATTTTTGAGACAGGGTCTCACTATGCAGCTCCTAGTCTGACCTCAAATATGCCTTGTAGCCCAAATTGACCCCAAATGCATGATCCCTCCTGCCTCATCCTTCCAGGTATGTCTATTTTCATTTGGTCCAAAAGGAAAACTGGGCCACAAAATTGTCTTTAGGAATGGGAGGCATCAATGGCTTCACTGCTGTGGCATTGTTGAGGGACACCAGAAAAGAAAAAGAAAAAAAGGAGGAAACTGGTATTACTGTTCTCATCTTTCCTGGCAAATCATCTGTGTTGCTTGTTTGCTCAAATGTTTTCTTTTGTATTTGAAGTGTAAAGATGTTTCTCAAGGTGTATTAACAGCTGCTGTGCTATTACGTCTTTGGGGACGGTATCTGTAACGTCTACTTTCCTTCTGTGTTATTTGCTCCTATCCCTTAGGGAACCAGCTACGTGCATGCTGGCTTTCTCCGTCTTTGGTGTCTTTTCTCTTCAGTTTTCAGTATTGCTCATTCCACCATGATCCATGTTGTGCATTTGGCAGGGTGTAAGAATTATAGAAATCAATTTTTGTCCTTTGATACCTTATTTTTGCTCTATTCCCAGCTTTCTCTATTTTAACCCCCACACATGTGTGTGTTGGTGATGGGGATGTGAGTGTGAGTGGGTGTGGGTATGGGTGGGTGTGAGTGCGAGGGGTGTGGGGTGTAATGAGGGGAAGTCCCATTAGAGGGCAATTCTGTTACAATGATTCCGTTTTGCACATTTCTGTTTGTTCTGGGCACTGAGTTCAGGTCATCAGGTTTGGGTGGAAAGCTCTACCCACTAAGCTATCTTTTCAGCCCCAGTGTTTTCTCTTTAATGTTTCTTTTTTGAGTTTACCATCTCGCCTATCTCTGAACTCTTGGACAACTATTTACATATATATATGCAATATATATTGCATTTTTTGGATACTGTAAGTAACTGTGCAATTTAGGATTGATATCCCTTTCATTGTAAATCATCTTTGTTTTAGTTTCTCAGTTGACAAGGACTCTACTTCTCTGTAACCTTGACTATACATTACCCTGTCTTCCACTAGTCATGTGCTTAATGATAACTGTAATATACTTCTGTATGCCTTATTTAGGTATTATTAGGCACCAGCTCTGGGAAGGAGAGCATGGGTTATAGCAAACTGTGATCTCTGACACTATAAACACTCAGTCTGTGTATCCCTGTGTTGGTGACATCCCTTTGTTAGCATCTCCACATCCACTATAGCACAGTGTTGCTTTTTTATGGGCCTGACTTAGGTTATGTTATATGAAAAAGTCAAACTTGAATTTCTTAGACTCTAGGGAAATTCTGCACCCTGCAGAACAACACAAGTTTTTTGTTTGTTTGGTTGGTTGGTTGGTTTGGATTTTGCTGCTCTCCCTAACTTCATCTCACTCACAAAGACACACACAGTGTGATCAGCCTTACTCAGCAGCAGCTCCAGCTGACACAAAGAAAGACCCAAGGTCTAAGCAGAAAGGATTGTGGGCAGTCACTGAGAAACATCAGCTGAGTACACAATTAAGTAAATGGAAACCATGGATGGAAGTCTCCCACATGTACACTGATGCCATGGATAAATTACTACAAGAAATATATCTGAAAGAATCCCTGGCAAATATCTACTGGTGAACATTAAACCTGGAATGCATTCTCCAGCTTTTCAGAAACACAGCCAGGATTTCACAAGGCATGAATATTAATGTGCTTGCTTATTATCTCCAATGATAGCCTATGCTGCCTTTGTTATATATTGCACCTTATTGCTGAATCCCCACTGATTTACAATGAGTCCCGGACTGTTTTATTATTAAGTAAAGAAATTGGGCACATCTCAGAATATTGAATCATTTGGAGAAAGACACCTGAATTACTGGGAACCAGAAATAAACGCAGTAAAAAAAAAAAATCCCTTGCTGTGCAAGTTCTGCAGAGTTTCACAAATAAATATGATATGGCCGAGTATAATTTGCTTCCTACCACAGTGAGTTATAATTTGTAATAAATAGGGCAAAGGAGAATGATTACTAGTTACGGAGCAAGAAGCTGCACACAAAAATACTGACTCCATCCTTGGGCCTGTTGTTCCTCATGGCTGGCTATACCGTAAAACAACAATAGCCCAACATTACATGGTTGGGTATTTATTCCTTTCACTGTTGGCCGAAAGAATGGGTTAGGTTTCCGCGTGCATACCTTCTCTGTTTTGTTAACACAGATAACAGATTATTAGAATATTGGTAGAAAGTATGCATTCCATAACATGATGGTTTTGTAACTGTATACATAGGTGGAGAAATTACAGGAAGAAAAATGACTATTTCGGATATGCTACTGTAGCAACCAATATCCACAAAGCCCTTGGCCACAGAAGAGCAAAACATCTCAAAGTGATAATTAACCTCATGTTAAAAGCCTAAGCTCTCTATTGTTTTTTAAATGTGATGCCCAAAGCACGCTAGTTGAAGGGCAGAGCCTAAGGAGTTGTCAGAGTCTGGGGCTCAGAATCCTGCCACTCTCTTATTAATCATCCCATATCAGGACAGTAGAGTCAGACATTAGGAATTAGATATGAAGGAAGGTGACAGCGAAGTATTGTGGCTAAAAGTTAAAATGAGGACTGATCCATGACTGCACAGCTGATGTGTAGTGATGACATTATGGACAGTGTTTGAGCAACCTCACCAAAATCCTAGAAAGCAGAAAAGTGGCTATAAATAATAATTACCAGAAAGTGGCTATAAATAGAAATCTAGTTCATAAGCGTTTGGTGTCTAAAAATGAAGCCAATTCCTTTGCTCTCAAATAAGAAGGAAATACTAGTTTTGGGGAAAATCTATACAGAAACTAGTGAGAGTGATTTAGGAAGTTACGTCATTTTCTGTGATTTTGCTAACACATCAGGTGTAAATGCAAGGGATTCACGAAGATTATTTAAAATTATATGTAAGTATACATTACAGCCAAGAATTAAAATGGAGAGAAAGCATATTTCTATCACTTACCACAAGAACAGCATGAAACAAAAACAAGGTCCTAGATGTCCTTTCCCCACACTCTCCTCCATGCCCGAACCTAAGACGTCACCATTCTGAATAGTGAGTTTATCACTCTCACTTCCATTTTGCTCACTGTGGTTTCGCTCTAAGCAGCCGTTCTCGTGAGCAAAGTGTAATAAAGTGCATTGCTCACTTACAGGTATCACATTCACATTCTAGTAAAATAACGCCCAATTGCCCTGCACCTGCTGCGCATCTTCATTTCACTGTTTCTCCCAGATTTGGTTCCACCGAATCCAATAGTTACAACCTTGATCTTGGCTTCATATCCATCTATTGGTAAATTAAAGCTTCATTTCTATGTGGTTTATAGCTCCTTTTCTTAGAATCTGAATCTTATAAATATTTTTGAGTTTTATTTGATTCTTTCCAAAAAATAAGTTTGGGATAGTTTTAATAGAGAAGACTCTGCAGTGCCCTTGTTTTTATCATATTAATTTCTGATCACATATTCTTGCTTTCCACTATTTTTTGACTGATTTCCCCCTTGCTTCCTAATGTCTTCTTTGTCCTGATTTATCTTTCTCTTTATTTCCTTTCATCTTTCTTTTGCCATTGGCACATTCTAGGGGAACCTCCTACTGAGCTATAATCCCAGCCCTTAAGTTTTAAATGTCGAAGGCTTATTTCATTAATTTAAGTGTTTGTTCTCTTTTATACCACAATCACTATTGATTTTACTCTTTAGAAGTTTTGAAATTGTGATACATACAAATTTAAAAAGTTTATGCCTTCAGTGTGTGTTTAACCATCTATAATCCAATGCTGATTTATTCCCAAAGTCTTTATTTTGCTAGGTATAAATCTATCTATATAAGTTATATTTTAATAGGATTATTATGGTGTGTTTTTTCAGTCTTTTACTTGCATAATTTCTGTTCTTAAACTAGGCGTGATGGTACACACATGTAACCTCAGCCCTTCAGAGGCAGGGGCAGGAGGATCTTAAGGTCAGTGCCAGACTGGGACACATGCTGAGACCCTGTTTTAGGGTTAACTTTCACAGTTTCTAAAGGTGATAAACTTTCACGGTTTTACAGGCTTCTGGAGAAGAAAATTAATCAATAGTCTTATGTAACTCTGATTCCTGTAAGCTGCATTAACACCCAGCATGGAAACCCATGCCAATGAGTACAGTAGCGGCACACGTGGTATGGCCAATTGGTCATCCTGGAGTTGGATTTAAGACCTGCTCCACTCGAGGAAACATGTGCCTGCAACTGTAAATGTGGACACGAACTCATAGCTGGGGATCTCAAAGACTCTGAGGTGAACCTACTACTATTATTTTGCCAAGTGGATATAACATCAAACTGACTTCTAAATACTCTCCCAGTAGGAAATACATGCCTAATATTGTAAGTAAGGCTAAGAACCCATTTGGGAGTTCACAGGCCCCAGGGGGGAACTTATTAATATCACACAATGGCAGCAAGCTTATAATGTATAGATGCAAATGTGTTCATTGATCTGATAATCTGTGTCCTTTAAAAGTTAGATTGATTTTGCCTACTAAAATACTTCTTTGTATTTCCTTCTATAGCTGATGGCACTGACTTTTCTTTTTGTCTTCTATTTTGCCTCCTTTCAGGCAGTTTTCCTTTGCATTTCTCCTCTATTACTTTAGAGACATTGTTCCTTCTAGTCACTAGAAGATGACAGAAAATTTACACTGGCTACATAAATTAGCTAATCTAATAAAATAGCACCATCACTCTGTTCCATAAAATCCATAAGATATAATTATAAGCTTTAATCACTCGGCTTGTTCTCTTAATTCTTCCAGAATTTTGTTCCAGTAGATGTTATTAAAAACCAGTTGTGGCCGGGCAGTGGTGGCGCACGCCTTTAATCCCAGCACTCGGGAGGCAGAGCCAGGCGGATCTCTGTGAGTTCGAGGCCAGCCTGGGCTACCAAGTGAGCTCCAGGAAAGGCGCAAAGCTACACAGAGAAACCCTGTCTCGAAAAACAAAAAAAAAAAAAAAAAAAAAAAACCAGTTGTGAGCTGCCATGGGTGCTGGTACAAAATCTGGAAGAGGAGCCAGTGCACTAACCACTGAGCCCTCATGCCACTTCCTGTTTGTATGTTCTTCGTTTAACATTCAAGGACCATATATGTCTATAAATTTATCCTCTTATTTCAGATTTCCATGTTCTTGGAATGTAGATCTTCTAAGTATGTCCCAGTAGTCTTCCAAGTCTCATTTGGAACTAACATAATGCTTTCCTTTTGGCTTCTAATTTTATTAATTTGGATCTTCTCTCTTTTTTCATTTAGTCCTGCTGCTTGTCATTTTATTTGTTTTCAAAGAACCGGAACCCTATTGCAGCAATTCTCTGTATTGTTCCTTTTATTCCCATTTCATTGATTTCTGCCCTGATCTTTATTATTCTATTTCATCTACTGATTTGAAATACTGGTTTATTCTTGTTTTCCTAGGACCCTGAGAAATGTCACAATTTATTTAAATCTCTTGAATATTTTAGCAGTCCATCGCCTTAACCACTGGGCCACCTCGTCCCCTACAGATCTCTTGAATATTTTAATGTGGGTACTTAATAGCTATGAACACCCCCCTTGGAACTGGCTTCTTTGATTTCCACAGGTTCTGCTATGAACTTGTTGAAGTTCCCTCCTAATGTGTTTGATGACCTGCCCATCATCCCATAGAGTGTCTGTTGTTTTGTATCCATGAGTTTGCATATCTTTTATATTTCAAAATATTGGTTTCTAATTTTGGGCCATGGTGATCACAAAGAATAAAAACAATAATATTCTTATATTGCTAAGACTCAGACTCACTTTGTGTACTGAAACATGTGTATTTTAGAGAATGTTCCATTGGGCTGCCAAGAAAAATGTGTATTATATAGTTTGGGGGTATAATAATCTATAAATGCCTGGTAAACCCAGTTCATAATATCGTATAATTTACTTTGGTGTGTGGGGTGGGGATTTGAATGACCCTTCTATTGATTGGTAGGGATGAGCCATTGAAAGTCACCAACTACTACTGTGTTATGCTGAAGTAAATCTGTCCCTTTGTGTCCAGAAATGTTTTTCCCTCAGGATAGGAACAAAGCCCAGAACCTTGCCCCTAATTGGCAAGTATTGTACTACTCAGTTGTATCTCTGTCTCCAGTTCATAGGGACACTGGTGCTTCACAAAAATGGGAAGAAAAGGAATTCTAAGGAGCTAATATGACTCCAATACCCAAACCTGAAAAACTACAACAGCAACAAAAGAAAGCCATAGCCCAACATCTCTGATAAACTTGGGTGCAAAAATTCTCAATAAAATGCTGACATGTCCAATTCACAATAACCAAGTTGGCTTCATTCCAGAGATGCAGAGATGGGTCAACAATGCAAATCAGTAAATGGCATATATCACATATATAGACTCTACCACACACACACACACACACACACACACACACACACAAAAAAAAAAAAAAAAAAAAAAAAAAAAAAAAGGGATTGAATCAGTAAAGCCAGAAAAGGCCTTTGGCAAAGTCTAACACTCCTTTTGATAAAAATTCTGAACAAACTAAGAAGGAGTAAACCTCAGCAAAATAAAGGCTGTATATAACAACCCTAGGGCCAACATTATACCAAACAAGAAGAAAAAGAATGACACAACAGTTCTGCCACTCTTACTCAAAAAAAGTTACTTCTGAGTTAGAACAACAAGTCAAGAAAAGAAACAAAAAGGATACAAAGTCTTTGAATATGCTTCAGCAGGTAGAGTGCCTATCTAACATGCACCAAGTTCTGCATTCAATTCCCAGGATACCATAAAATAGATACAATGTCCCATGCATGACTGTAATCCCCACACTTGGGAGGTAGAAGTGGAAGAGTCAGAAGTTTCAGTTCATCCTTGGCTACATGGTGAATTTTATACAAGCCTGGGCTACATGATACTCTGTGTCAACAAGCAAACAAAGGAAAAACAAAGACAAAGAATGGAAGGAGACAAGTACCAGTAGGAGAGGAAAGACACAAGACATCCAAATAAATTCTTAGAAAGGGAAAAGTGATGGAAGCATCACAATGTTGGATTTCTCATTATACTACAGAGCCACAGCAACTAAGATAGCATAGTCCTGGCATGAAAACAGACACATAGATGAATATTAATAAACTAAAGCAACCAAAATAAACCATGACCCTACAGCCACCTAATTTTTGACAAAGATACCAGAGCTGTGCATGCCAGCACCTTCAATAAATATTGTGTGGAAACTGATATAAATACAAAAGCAAAAACATTTAAAAAAACTGGTATAAAACACAAAAAAAAACTGAATACAAAATGCATAAAATAATGAAATCAGATTCTTATCTCTCACCCTAAACACAATTCAAAGTGGACTTGAATGTAAGACGTGAAACGCTAAAACCATTTTAGGAAAATGAGAAGAAAAGCCTTCAAGATATGAACACAGACAAGGACTCTCTGAAAGGGACTCCAGCCCCTCAGGAAATTAAACCAAGTATTGACAAATTGAACTCTATGAAATTAAGAACTACTGCATAGAAAAGAAAATGATTCACCAACCAACAGAATGGAAAAGTATCTTTGTAGTATCTGACGAAAGATTAATAACCAGAATATATAGTTTTTAAAAAGCCTCAAGAGACTAAACACAAATAAACCAAACAACCCAGTACATGGATTATGAAATGAACACACATTTCTCACCAAATGCAGAACAAATGGAAAACAGTCTTTTGAAAATGTTCAACATCCTTATTTATCAGGGAGGTCCAAATTAAAAGAACTTTTCAATTCCATCTCCCCAGTCTAAATAATTGTTATTAAGATATCAAATAGGTTGTGGGAGAAAGGAAGCTCTTACACACAAAGCTAATAGATATGGAAATTAGTTGTTACTACATTAATCAGTATGGAGGCTCCTCAAAAAACTAAAACTAGGAATACCATGTGGCCCGCTCATATCACTCTTGGGTGTATACGCAAAGGATTTTAGCTCAATATGCTGCAGAGATACAAGCACCTCTATCTTTATTGCAACATTAGAAGTTCATCAACAGATGACTGGATAAGAAAAATGTGGTATAATCACATAATGGAGTTTATTCAGCCATAAGACCACCAATAACTTTAAGGCCCACTTCAAAGAGATGCAGCTCATTATCTGGCACTGCTTGAGTGACCAAGAACCAGAGACTAGATAGTCCAGGTACCTACAGAAAAACCATATATTACTGGTTTTTAAAAATAGTGATAAAATGACTCCTAATGATATTTTGCTGTACAAGATCAGTGCCTTGTTCAGCCATCATCAGAGAAGCTTTCTCCTGCAACAGATGGGAACAGATACAGAGACCCACAGCCATATATTACACACACACACACACACACACACACACACACAGAGAGAGAGAGAGAGAGAGAGAGAGAGAGACAGAGAGACAGAGAGACAGAGAGACAGAGACAGAGAGACAGACAGAGACAGAGACAGAGAGACAGAGACAGACAGAGTTTGGAACACTCAGCCTTAAATGGGATGTCTCCATCAAATTCCTCCCCTCAGAGTTCAGGGAACCCCATGGAAGAGGAGGTGGAGAGAGTGTAAGAACCAAAGGGAACGGAGGATCCCAAGAAAACAAGGCCCTCTAAATCAACATGGGCAAAGCTCCTATGAACTCACAGAAACTAAGGCAGCATGCACAGGACCTGCACGGGTCTGTACCAGGTCCTCTTCATATATATGAAGTATGACTCCCAGTTTAGTGTTTTTATGAGGTTCCTTCAGTGTGAACAAGTGGGTCTCTGACTCTTGTGACTTCTCTTCGGCTCTTTTCCTTCTACTGGTTATCTTGCCCAACTTTGATGGGATAGTTTTTTTTTTTTTATCTTACATTTTATTTTGTTATATTTTAATATTGTCTCTTAGAAACCTGCCCTTTTCTCTTGAGAGACAGAAAAGATTAGATCTGAATGGGAGGGGAAGCTGGGGAGGAACTTAGAGGAATGGGGAGAACCATAATCAGGGTACATTTTGTACGAAAAGAATCTATTTTCAATAAAAAGAAAAAATAGAAGGAAACTAAGTTCTTCATAGGAGATACAACTGGCAATCATTGTAAGTAAAATATGTCAGGCTCCAGCAAATACCTCATTTCTCTTATCTTGCAAATCCTAGATTTTATGTGGACACGTGAACTCATTTATGTATATATATGTCATGAAAGTAGAAATGATACTGTCTATGGAAACAAATGGGAATAACAGGTTGGAGCCAAGAGCAGAAAAGAGGTGTTTGGTGTAAACACGGTCAAAAATACAAGATATACTCATATAAAAATGTCTCTATGAAACACCATGAATGTCCATGAGTAAGAAAATATATAGAAATGCTATTGCAGATATATTTTGTTTTAAGAGGCAACTGACGCTGCTTTTTTTCAATGGGTTATCTAAACTTACCACACTCCCAGGATCAGCTCAGATTTCCCACCCTCTTTTTCACACCCTTGTTTTATAATTATAGGGAGTGGGGTGTTTTAACAAAGAATTCTAGTTCTCATCATTAATCAGAAAGACATGATTAATGTCTAGAAGAAACCAGCAAGAATAAAGATATTCAATAATATCTTTATTTTCAAAAGTTCACAGCCAAATGGCCCCATGGAGTTTCTTCCGCTTTAAATCTGGGAATATCTGAGATGTGCTTCCCACCCCTACACATATCGGATCCCTAATTTATTTCTCCAGTGCGGGGACAAAGCTAGTCAGACTTTGTCTTCCAACCTGTTACTGACCTCCAATTCACGTGTATTTTTACCTTGTCTAGGCATTACCATGTTCACATTTCATAGAAGACAATCACATGGCACAGAGGGACTTGAAAGCTGGTGCAGGTCACAGTGGGGCACAACGGGGGCAGAGGTTAAATGGAGACACGCTGGACTCCAAAGCACAGCACTCACCTGACACAGCGTGTATCTAGTCCTTAACATTACCAGTTTGTGATGCAATAGTTTACTTTCAAATTAAAGATCTGCTTTCTAATTTCAGACACTTGCTAAAAATATTTTATTACATCTATTCCCTCACTAATATTTTATTCATATTAAATACACAATCATTTTCAAGTCACTCTTTCATGTACATTCATAGCCATTCAGGGTCACACAAGCTTGACGTTTTTTACACCGTAAGTGCAAAGGCAAGCACAGAGGCGTACTGAGATTTGTCAGAGTATAGCTCAGCTTCTTTGCAGTCAAACTAGGGCATTTTATTATTTCTCCTACCTTTCCTATATTTGCAATTTCAAAATGCAATTCCCTCAGATAATAGATAAATGGATGGATGGATAGATAGATAGATAGATAGATAGATAGATAGATAGATAGATAGATAGACAGACAGACAAGCAGGCAAGCAGGCAGACAGACAAAAGCTATGAGCAGGTAAGGAACATTGAAAGATGAAGACAAAGAAGTCCATTGCCAAGTCTCCAGTGCAGGCACCCACATGATAGGTGGAGCCTAATGGTTCTGTCCTGAGGAGTCCATTGACTGACCCTTTCCAGTGTTACATTTACATGAAATACACATACAGGTGACTGGCACTTTTCTTTTGTTCTCAGGGAATTGGAAAGCAAAACTTTTATTTTAGTTTTTGTTTCAGGTATAACATGCTGTCATCGGTTATTAATTAAATTTGTTCACTGACAATTTCATACATGCATATAATATATTCTGGCTTCTTTCACCCCATGCCTTCTCCAATCTCCTTCAAGCCTAGGTGCACTCCTTAAATGCCTCTTTCCCATGTCCTCCTCTTTTTGTACAATACAGTATGATAATAAACTCCATGCTGATAATAACACAAGTTTAAGGTAAATACCTCTATTTCTTGGAGTATTCTTCTACTGTATAGGAACAAATGTAACATTTGCTTTGTTTCTCTTGTTTATCAAACCCATTCTCATGTGTCTTTACATATTTTCCCTCTAGCAGTAAGAATGGATTTATTCTAAAATGCTTACTACACATTAACTATACGGTTGGTACAGTACTCTTCTGGATGTTTGGGCTATATCACTGAAAATAGAAAAAAAACTTACAGTGCTTACTTCTATATAGAAATACATCTTTAATGATAACTATGGTAAAGTAAACGGTAAGTAATAGAGCGGTAAGTGCTATGGGAAAACAAGAACACAGCAAGACAAACAGCCATACAAGGAAGCAGTCACACAGAAGTGGATTGCTGGGGCATGTTTGAGGTGGTAAGCCCAAGATTCACTCAGAAGATGATGTTTTGACAAAACAGAAAGCAGACAGGGGGTGCAGTGTAGGAAATACAGAGGGGTGAAAGCAAAGACACACACTAGAGTCCATTGATCTTCTCTCTGCATCACTTCTGCAGACAAAGTCAAGAACTGACTGGTTTGCCGCCTGCCCCCTGACGGTCCAGACAGGTATCATTACTGCCTATTTGCTCTAGAACCCACAAGAATCTGATGATACTGTCAGACTCTATCTCTACCAATTTCAGGGACTTAAAACAGTCAATTAAATGCACCCCCAAAAAAGCTAAGACACAAACAAACAAACAAACACCAATACCAGAAAACAATGAGGAAAAAAAAAGAGGAATGTTTATTGGGAATAAGGTAGGCAGAAATTCAAAATCAAAATCACTTACTGGAAATTCAAGTGTAAGATGACCAAAGTCAATGACAGAAAAACAGAGCTGTGGACCTAAAAGAGAATCCCAACTCAGGAATAAATCATTTCAGATGTTTTGAGGTAAGCATCTCACAGATCTGTGTGTGGTCTGTCTGCATGTTTACCTTCCTCTCTCACTGAGGTGTCTACAGGCATTGACAGTATTTCCTAACCTACCCTTACATATGTTCTAGAAGAAACTCTACGTACATCTTGTCCCATTTAACAAGTTAGGTTCCCTTAACCCATTCTTAAATTTACCTGAAGAGGATTTAATTTCATCCACTGCATCATGAAATAGAAAGCCAGCCATATTGATTCTTCCTTGGAGGTAGTGGCTAGACAGATCAATGGTAAGTGAATCATTGAGGGCTCCCTGAGTCAGTTAGGATGCTATGGAGGGTCTCACAGCTCGATATTTGTGTACTGCCCCTGCCCCGACATAAAGCAGCCACCTAAGAAAACAAATGCTGCTAGTCAATTGATCTCAAATGTGTGAACACGGTGTGCTGCCTGCAAAGTACCTGCTTCTGTTTGACTTGGTTGTACTGAAGAACTCAAGATGCAGAACAAATGTGCACACTCATTGTCTCTATTAGACTATGAGTTCCCCAGGCTTAAAGATCCCATTCTAGCTCATTTGAATTCCTCCACACTTTCTTTGGTGTACCGTATTATTAATTAAAAAGCCATTACTAAGTGTCAAGCTTTAAAAATATATGGCCCTGGCCTCCAAAGACTTTTGAATATTTGATGAATAATTAAATAAACAAATGAATATCAGACTGACAGCATTATAAAGGGTGTAACATGAGAAACTCCACAGCCATATACTTATTTCTTTTGATATATTGATAGACAATATCAAATGCTCTTTTTAAAATAGAAAAATAAGAAATTTGCTTGGATAAATATGTAGATCTAGAGCAATAGATGAAAATATTAAGGTTTTGATAACCTTAATTTTCACTATTTACATTTGTCCATCTGGATTAGATACAATTAAATACACACATACACATACATACACACACACACACACACACACACACATTTAATAGTATTAAGAAGTGTCCTTACACGGGGCGGTAGTGGCGCACGCCTTTAATCCCAGCACTCGGGAGGCAGAGCCAGGAGGATCTCTGTGAGTTTGAGGCCAGCCTGGGCTACCAAGTGAGCTCCAGGAAAGGCGCAAAGCTATGCAGAGAAACCCTGTCTCGAAAAACCAAAAAAAAAAAAAAAAAAAAAAAAAAAAAAGTGTCCTTAGGTAATGTCCATCTATGCAAAAATCTATGTATTAGGAATCTTGTTTGCTTTGAAAACTAAATAAAGATATATACATACATGGACTCTACTAGTTTTGCTGTAAGACTGTTATGTCCATATTCCTGGATCCTCCCATTGTTCACATCACTCCGAAGAAGTAAAACCTGCTTGAGGCTAGGCAAACCACTGTCCATCAGGGAACCACTATCTAGTAGGTCTGTCATGCACAGAAAGCTTAACACAGGCACAAAGTAAAGATGCTTGGGAGCCTCAGCACCCTTCTAGTGCCAGCATTATTCCCTACATTAAATACAAATCCATCACTTTTGTTCCCTTCTTATTTTCTTCCATGGTAAGGTTATCAAGTTAAGACCACTGAGCCAGCATTTCTATCAGGCACATTAGAATGCGTCTTAAAGGTGATACACTCAACAATAATTTTGCCACTCAAAATTATTTGAAACTGAGCAGAGAGCTCAATATTACTAGATTGTTAGACATGCTTCTTATTAAAACAGGCTATTGTGATAGGAAATCATTCTCCTTTTCACACACCACATCCCATAGGAAAGCTGGCTGGGCATGACACAGCCCATAGAGATGTTTGGAAGGAAGCCGTTCACACACGCATGCCTCTCTGTCTGCATCTTCTCATGTTCACTTGACGTTCAGAAAGAATTGGCAAGGTTGTAGAATGGTCGTTACCTCTTTCGCTAGAAGAATCTTCCTTGGTTTGCTACCTAGGTCTCAGGAAGAACAGGGACGATTCTGATTGCATTTATGGAGGTGTGATCTTCAGTGGGAAGACAAGTCAATGGGAGCTCAGCCACTCCACTGTCACCGTTGGTAGCAGAAGGGCTCCCCAGGGCCATGGCAAATGCAGATGCCCCAGTCCTAACTACACCGCATTCTCTGGACTCCCAAAGGCCCGTTCCATGGAAGTGGAGTTTTGGCGGAGAATCTAGCCAAATTGTCTGTCAATCACAATCACACTGCTGCATGCAACTTGCTAGCATTCTCAGGCATTCATAATGGGTGTATATTACATTCTGTGTCAGATTTCTGCAGAACATTCTGGTGAACTGTTTAGAACGTATTATCTTACATTCCATTAGTGGGTAGATGGCATGTGAGAATGACATTTAACATAACACTGTGAAAATGTAGGATGTATGTATGCATATATGTATATGTAAATGCTCCAAATTTGTGTGTGTGTGTGTGTGTGTGTGTGTGATATTAGACGAGTATGAGTTTGAACAGGAAATTACATACAAACCTTTTATAACTTCAGACATAACTATGCTTATTTTTCCTGTGTGTCATGTCAAAAATAAGTAGATAAAATGCTAAACAAGCCAAATCTGTGATTTCATCCATAAAGAAGCCTCCTGCCTATTCTTCCAAACCCTGCTTCTAAATGTCCCCCTGCAAAACTTGTATTCTTCCACTTATTATTAGTCTGTCTGTTTGTTTGTTTGTTTTAAGTCAGGCATGGAACTCAATCCATAGACCATGCAGACAGACCTCTACCCCTGAGTGCTAGGGTTCAAGGCACAATCTGTTTTTATTTTTCCCAAGTGTCCTACTGAATTCAGTTGGTGATTCATGGCTAGAAAAACATCACATCAGGGCACCAAGACACATGATGAAATTAACGCTAAGGTATTTATACCATATAAACTAAAAATAATTTCCGAACTAGTAAAACACAACTTTAGTTATGTTTATCCAACATAAATGCATGGCAGATGCTTTCTCTGAGCCACAGTGCCTTTTCACCAAGGGTTTTGCTCTGTTTCTCTGTTGTTGGTAATTTGTTTTTCTCTTCTGCCTTTATGAACTAGCTTTCCTTAGAAACTATGAATAACAAGTGGCAAAGCATGACATATATTTTACTTTCAAAAGCTGAAAATTGAGCATGTTTCATCACTGCATTCTTCTATAAGTAGACAGACATAATTATCCAATCATTGTGATCAGATATTTTGGTGTAGCACAGTGAACTCGGCACAGGAGTAATTGTCGTCCGGTTAGCATTTCAGCAATCAGACTTCGAGAGTCTCCTAGTGCCGGGTAATTCATAATCGTCTCTAAAATGCAAAGTCAGACAAGATACAGCCTTCATCAAAAGGCATTTAAGGCTGAAGAGGAATACAGAAAAACAAGTCAGTGAGTCCTAGTGGAACAGCTTGCAGGAGGAGGCAGACAGAGATCACTGTGGGTAAGAGTGTTGCAAACACACTGACTGAGGAGACAGCATGCATGGGTTTCAAAGGATGTATAAGGTTACAAGGAAGGAAGGAAGGAAGGAAGGAAGGAAGGAAGGAAGGGAGGGAGGGAGGGAGGGAGGGAGGGAGGGAGGGAGGGAAGGAAGAAAGGAAGGGAAGGAAGGAAGAAAGAAAGGGAAGAAAGGAAGGATGGAGGGAGGGAGGAAGGAGGCACATTTTTACATACTAACCACTGTTCCCCCTCCCTCCCCTTCTCCTGTTCTCTCCCCACCTCCCTCCCATCACACCCCCCATTCACTCCTCATAGGGGGTAGTGCCTCCATTGGGTAGTCAACACCGGGTGGCATACCGAATTGGGGCAAAGGGGGTCAAGATTATGACAGGAAAAACCACAGAGACAGCTGACCCAAGCTAATGGGAACTCATGGACTCTGAAATGACAGCTGGGGAACCTGCATGGGACTGAACTAGGCCATCTGAATGTGGGTGACAGTTGTGTGGCTTGATGAGTTTGTGGGAGCCCTGGCAATGGGACCAGGACCTATCCCGGATACATGAACTGGCTTTTGAGAGCCCATTCCCTATGGTGGGATGCCTTACTTAGGAGGCACATTTTTGAGATAGCAACAAATGGATGCAAGCTGTGCTTAGAAAGATTGACATTATATTGGCTCTCTGTTGTTTCTATAACAACACAGATTTAGTATCTTAAAGCCACACCTTGACATTTCACAGCCGTACTGTCCAATGAGGCACAAGATTTTCTGCTAGATGGTTTACATAGCTAGAAAGAAGGTATAAGAGCTATGCTCCTTTCTGATGACCTTGGGGATGGAGCTGCTCTTCAGCCCATTCTGATAGTACACAGAACTGAGTTCCCTGCAATTATAAGCCCAGAGTACCCATTTCCTGTGGGGCAGGAGCTGAGGTTGTTCCTAGCTTCTAGAGATCCCCGCTGGGAATCCTTCCTCCATCTTTAAGTAGGCAATGGGAAGTCGAATCCTCCACTTTGCCTCAGCAAGCTCTCCTGCTTCTGCTTCCTCCAATATCTCCCCAACTCGCTTTTCTGCCCCTTTATGCTGCTTTTAAGGGCTCATATGGTGCCTTTTGTTAACTCAGGTAAGCCAAGCCAATTTTACAATCTTAAGGTCAGCTGTAATCTCAATTTTATCTACATACAGCCTTTTACAAGTTTCTAAACTGACACTTGACTAGTCAAGGAACAAAACTCTTCAGGACAGTTTTAGAACTCAGTCTAGGTTAGGGATATATGTTTTTGTCTTGGGCTCAGAAAGCTCATGCTAAGTTTGAAGAAAATAGTCAGGCAGTAAGTGCATGGAAAAGAGGACACTGTGCTCGAGAGACTACTAATTTTCAGCTCCTTCACTTCCTATGTGCCCACACCCAGCCCAAAGAGGTGGGCCCTGAACCCTTCCCTGCTCTCCTTTCAGCCCATGACCTGGTTGCACACTAAAGTTTTGTGACCTTTTTTTTTTCATCCAGCTTGACTTTGACCCTATGACCTCTCTACTTCCTGCGTCACATATAACAATGATTGCGTTGACACCTATCTCCTAAGAGGGAATGCCTACATGAATAAGGACATGTTTGTTTGTTTGCCAGTTAATATAGACACAGAAAGAATTCTTCCATATAAGTGGAGAATATTAGAAAAACATCGATAAATTGTTTCAACCTGGGGATTGTTGGAAATTCTTGTAATTTTATTAATACATTTTTGGATGCTCTAAATCCAACATGGTTTTGCTTCTCGATAGATAGATAGATAGACAGATAGATACATACATACATACATACATACATAAGATAAATATAAAGTCTATAAATATGAGAAAGTCAAAAGAAAACTGGTGGTTATAGATGCCTGTTCACAAGAGTATTTTATTAACCTACAACATAAAAACAAAGAGTCAAGTGAAGGCATCTATTACATAGAGAAGTCAATTACTGAATCTAAGAAGTTATTTTAAATTAATAATTTCAGTGAAATGAGCTTTTCTTTAACTAGACATCTGACGAGCTAACTCAGCACAATTCGCCAATTAATACAAGTAGGCTGTGAGGTTCTTGCCACAGTCCTGAACTTCAGCAGGTAGATGCTGCAATAAAGACCACTGGGATGAACAATTTACTACGTGCCAGGCATGATGCTGAGATGTGTGTTTTATAAAGTGTTTTCCAGAATCTTCAAAGGAGATTATTTCCTTTGAAAAGGAAGACCATCAGAACACAGACAGCTTGCATACTTTATCAAGGGTAATTAAATATTATTGATTTACATAGCAGCTTTGGAAACCATATCTAGGAGCTGTGCCTAGCTTTTAAACCCATGCTTTGCATCATGATGTGATAGGTACAGGTTTGAATTGACTGGGTTTCCCTCATCCAAGAGTCTGACTAATAAAATGATGGAATGCTGAGCTTTAATATATTGGCCTATGAATTGGGCAAAGATGCTCAATTCTGTGTGTCAAACCTGTAGCTGAGAGGGTTAGAACTGGCAGAGGTAAGCAACTAGACACAGAAGTATTATGGATCCTAAGAGATCAAACTACATATTGTTAACTGTAAGTTTCTATTGTCATAATCAATGACACCTTAAGACAGGGACAGCATTGGCACGGCATAGCTTACCTGTGACAGTTTGTGACAGTGTTTAGCTTCCACTAAGCAACATTGCTGCATGCAGTTTATATAAAGAAAGGAAATATAGGGATGAATAAACAGAACCCATGAAGCATGAGAAGTTCTAGCTTAGTCCTTTTTCTGTTAGTTGGGCCATAACTGAAGGAATGAATTCTGATGTGGAATCCATGTTTTCTTTCACTACTTCACTTGAACCTATATTATAAGAAATACTAACAAGTAGAAAAGATATTGAGGAAACTTGAAGACATTTGAGAAGTAAAAGAATTGTAGGTACTTTCCTAGAAAAGACAAAACCTAGGTGACTCATGTATCTTTAAATAGAAAGAAAAAAGAAAGGAAGAGAGGGAGGGAGGGAGAGGGAGGGAAGGAGGGAGACGGGGAAGAAGGAAGGAATGTTGGTTTGGCCACAACAATAGCCAAAGAATCTAAAATCAAGAAAGGTGATTGTAAGCCACCAAGGAAAACTTCCAAGTAGTTAGACTCTCAAAGCCAATGGTTCTCAACTTGTGGGTCAAAACCCCTTTGAGGGTCGAATGAACCTTTCACAGGGATTCCAAAGACCATCAGAAAACACAGATATTTACATTATGATTCATAACAGTGGCAAAATTACAGTTATAAAGTGACGATGAAAAGAATTTTATGGTTGAAGAATCCTTATAACATGAGGAACTGTTTTTTTTTTCTTTTTCTATAAATCTTCTCTCACACAACACATCCTGACTGCAGCCTCCCCTCCCTCCTGTATTCCCAGCCCCTCTCCTCTCTCCCCCAGATCCAGGCTCCTCCATTTCCCTTCAGAAAATAGCAGACCTCCCGGTGATATCAATCAAACAGGGCATAACAAGATGCAATAAAAGTAGGTATAAACCCTCATAATAAGGCTGGGCGAGGCAACCCAGCGTGAGGAAAAGGTTTCCACAAGCAGGAAAAAGAGAGACTCCCCCACGCTCACTGTCAGAAGGACCTGTGTCAAAGGGTCACAGCGTTAGGAAGTTTGAGAACCATTGCTCTGAGGAGGCCTAAGCTTTCCCAGGAAGCGGTGAGATTGCTGGTACAGGGCTACCCAAACTTACTCTCCACACTTAATTGGCAAGGTTCTCACAGAGAACACAATGACCATGAAACTGGCAAACCAATCCTTACATTCTCTGAAACTGAGAAACTATAATTAAATGAATGATTTGTAACTGTACATTTTAATCAGTTTATACCCCAACCAGCCCCCCATTTTATAAGCTGTGAAGATTAAATTATTAATAGCTTTCCTGAGGGCATGGTGAATCGGGTGAGGCAAAGATCTGAGAAAAAAGTAGAAATGTTGGAGGGGTTCAGGGTAAGCACACGCAGCACACGGCCATTAATTAGTTGTAACAATCTGCTTCACTCTGCCTGCAGAGACATAGCCATGGGCAAATGGAGAACATAAATCAGCTGTGAATAAATAAATATTCCCATTACCACCCAGGCTTGGGATTGTGTTTATGGAAAGAGTGGATTGTTTATAAGCGTTAGGTGGAGACTGCAAGGAACTGAACGATATGCTCATTATGCACTGAACGATAATGAGCTGTAATGATAAATCTACTGTGTGAAGAAGAGAAGGAAGATAGATGGTCTATAATATTTTGCCCAGCAAATCTTCTTACCTAACAGAGCTTATAGATTTAGGGACTCCTCCATTTACCAAAACACTATGTATCATTCTGCTTTAAAACAATTTTCTGTCTTGAAAGGACAGACAGTGCATTGTCAGGTAAATGGTCCTACAAGAAGCCAGCAAGAACTTGCACAGGACTTTTGTTGGATATGCCTCATTTATTATTTTGTTTAACCTGAGAAATGTTGCTGAAGAGAGGTTTTGCAATGTGAGTGACCTGATGGGCTGGACCACTGCACACGATGAACCCAGTCCTTTTCTTCCTGAGATAGCTGTCCAGTGTACTCAGCTTGGTCTCCCTAGCTGTTTCTTATACACTTGACTTTTTTATTCCCCCCTGTCTTATTTCGTTAATTTTTTTTTTAAGACAAGGGGTCTTTGTGTAGCTTTGCGCCTTTCCTGGAACTCACTTTGTAGACCAGGCTGGCCTCGAACTCAGAGATCCACTTGCCTCTGCCTCCCAAGTGCTGGGATTAAAGGCGTGCGCCACCACCGCCCGGCATTGTTTCATTAAATTTTTGAGGGGCACATTTTAGTTATCTTGAGATCATTCTAAAGCATGGTCTCAATCTGCAGAAGGAGTTCCACAGAATAGGAGATGCCCTACAATGCCAAGGACATGGTCATAGCCATGTGAACATCAAAAGTTTAAATTTCTATACACGATCCTGTTAAAAAGGAAAGTGCTTCCTTGTGGCTCTGATACATCAGTACCTGTGTATTGTGTACCCTAGTAAACTTTAGCTGAAGATCAGAGGACAGAACAAGCCACTAGATAAAACATAGAGGCCAGGCAGTGGTGGCACACAGCTTTAATCTTAGCACTTGGGAGGCAGAGAGCCATCTGGATCTCTGTGAGTTCAAAGCCACCCTGGACTACATGAGATTTACTCAGTCTAGGAGGGAAAGAGAGCCAGGCAGCAGTGGCACACATCTTTAATCCCAGCACTTGAGATCTCATGCCTTTGCTTGGGAAGCACACGTGCCTTTAATCCCAGGAAGTGATGGCTGGGCAGAGAAAGGTATATAAGGCATGAGGAGACAGGAGCTAGAGGCTTTTTCAGGCTGAGGAGTTGGTGAGGTAAGAGGTGGTGGCTTTTTCCTTTGTCTCTCTGAACTTTCAGCATTCACCCCAATATCTGGCTCCAGGTTTTTATTTAATGACCATTTAACATTTGAGTTACAAGTAGCTACTTGAATATTGAAAACAAGCTATCTGCCAAATTTTCCTTACACTCTGTTGAGTTCCTTGAACTTTATTCCTTCACCCTATGTGTAAAAGGAAAAATTAAATTATCCATCACAAATACATTTGAAATATTTTTTTTAGTGCTGAACTCTACTGAAGTTGACAGGGATCCCTGGATTAAAAAGTCATCGTACAGCACATGTCAGTAAGAAGATAAGGTAAGTGCTACTAAGACCCCTCAAATGAACAGAAACGTATTACTGATTGATTCATTCAGATAGTCATTGCAGATGAGCAAGAAGCCACAATCCTGTGAGCTGCTGTGGAGACACAAATGGAGCATCAACTTCCAGAAAAAAAAAATAGTGATTCTTTAAAAATCGAAACACAGAATTACTGTAGAAGCCAGCAAGTCCATTTCCTGACAGTAGGAGCCTGAACACAAAAGTGTATACCCATGTTTGTAAAAGAATTCTTCACAATAGCCAAAGGCTGGAAGCCATCCAAATAGCCCTCAATGGCCAAATACATAAAACACTGTAATAATATTTAATCTTTAGCAGGAAGGAAATTCTGAGAGATGCAACAATATGAATGAACCTGGAAAGCATTATGTGAGATGAGTCAACCCCAAATAGTCTGATTCACAGTAGTTTGATCATGTAAAAGAGTCACATCTATGAGGTCAGAGAATATAACGGTAGTTGCCCAGTGGCTGATGAATGGGGAGAGTGGGTGCTTAGTTTTTCAACTGATTCAATTCAGAAAGAAGGGGACATGCTTGACATCAGTATGACAAGACTTCCACAAAGTAAGTGACAGATGCCTCTGAACTCTGCACCGGAAAACACATCACATGGTGCTTTTCTGCTATGAATATCTGACTTTGATGACATTTTAGCTACATATATTTTGATTCTAAAGCCCTAATAAAGAGAAGTTTTACAAAGAAAACTAGCGTGCTCCCTGGGGAGATGGAACAGCTGGCAAAGTGCTTGGTGCCAGCCCGAGCGCCTGATCTTTGCATAGGAAATGAGTGGGGAGCAGTACAGTCAGCACTGGAGAGCTTGCCCAGCATGTGCAAGCTCCTGGGTCCAATCCCAGTACCACAAAAATTAATTCCAAAAATATTCTAATAACAATAAATATTCATATCATTAGTAAGAAATAATCAGTTGAATAGAACAAAAGTTTGAAAAGAAAATACATCAGATGGAATCTGTGACTTTCACATGGTAAAAGGAATATGAGTAAAATTTTTTTCATTTCTTTTCCACCATTCCTTCTGCTTTGTTGCCCATATGACCGTATGTGTCTTTGACAAACAAAACATTTTGGAAGAAAACAATCAGAGTACCAGATTCTCTGATAGCCAGCCAACAATCTTGGATTTTTCTACCTAGTCTAACTCAAGATGGGCACTTAAGAAACAAAAGGACACTTCAAGACAGAGGAGGGTAGGTAATTTGTCATTCTGCCTCTGCTGAGTGCTCCACTGAGATGAGACCCATTCTGTGCAAGACACAGGCACAGGTTCCTATGCACACAACTGTCCCCAGTCCATGGGGAACCAAAGACTCAATGAAACTGCGCAACCTTCTTACTAGAAATTAAATGGCAGAGATGAACCAAGAACTTAAATTCTATAAGTTATGTTCTTTCTACTCCATAAATTCCTAGTTCCGTTATTCTACTTGGGACAAGAGGACCGCACATAGGCCTTGGAGAGGTTCCAGAGGCCTCAGAGGGGCACGATTGATGAGACCAACTCTCCATGCCCAAAAGACCTACAAACAAATCAGCATCATGCTCAAGGACTTGGCTGTAGAACTATCTAAGAGAACACTCCATGTGCTTTTTGAGATATTAAGCATATAAAATGAAATTATTTCATTGTGTGTTCCAAGGGAAAGGATACATCCCAGGAGCCATTCTTGTGTGTAGAATATCAACTCCAGAGGAAGAAAGCAAAGAGATCCCAAAATGGTGAAAACTTACAAGATGGACATTTTGATGAATTGATACAAAATTTGTTCATCCATTCAAAAAACTACTAAGCATCTGCAGTGGCATAGAAACAATGCAGATAAGGAATGGAAGATTGCGGACTTCAAATTTGGGTCAACTTTAGTGTGCTATTTTCATATTTGATAAGGCGACTGGTGTATTGCAGTGGAAAAGCTTATTTCTAAGACAGGAGTACTTGAATGTTAGATTCTGGGCTGCAATTGTCTCTCTTGATTGAAAATGGAAGAATATTTTTGAATATATATAAATATTATGAGTATTTACCTGCATGCATGTGTTTGCCACTCATGTGCCCAATCCCTGTGGTGGTTCTAGGAAGGCATCAGATCCCTGGGAACTGGGGTTATAGGTAGCTGTGAACCACCACATGGGTACTGGGAATTGAACCCATGTCCTCGGTTAGAACAGCCAGTGCTCTTAAGCACTGAGCTGTCACTCCAGCTTGCAAATAAAAATTTAGTAGGGACTCAAGAGCCTGCCTGGAGGACTAATATGAGCTTTTTGCCATGTGTCTTCTAGCAGCACAGCATGGCGGCTTTAGCAATAAACCATGTTGACGGGGTCACTTAGAACACACTAGTCTTGTGGCATTCATTCCACAAAGGCTGAACGTGCTGCCAAGCACAAGCCTTTCCCGTCCAGGCTGCTGCTCCCGCTTGGATGTCTGTGTGGAGGAAAGTCTGGTTTCTTTGGCCACATTTGCCCTACATGAAACACAAAGCATCATTTTTCACACAGCAATCACCGGTGATAAGCTCCACACCCAAAGTTATTTCTGTAGAGAACATTTTTACTTTTGGAATCAACTGGAGATTTTAACCTTCCTAACCATGAATGTGGTCAAATTGTCCCTCAGATGGTGGGTGAAGGGTTCCTGAATGCTCACAGGATGGCTGTGTTCACACATTCTGCCTCAACTTACCACTCTACCAGCTAAGCCTGAGTCCCCTCACTCAGGAATTCTCTCATTATGCCTTGGCTTAAGGGATTATTTTTTGTTGTTGTGTTTAGATCATTGCTTTCCTTCTCAATTCTTGCTATATTTCCAGATTGTTACCTTTTATCAAGAATTTTCCAGACCCTTAGAGTAGTCTGATTCTGACTTTGGTTTATGTCTTAATTCCCGGAGCTGCCAGCCATGCCTCTCCTCTTCCACTGCCAGGACCACTGAGAATGGAGAAGGCCTTTTATCCAACTCCTCCTGATCCCCCACACCTTTCAGGGCCACCGATAGCTAGCCTAATTATCTTGGAATTCCTCCCATTCAAATATAGGGTTCAATGCAAGATAAAAACAAGAAAACATTTGAGGAAAATTCAGTTGGGCTGGTGTATTAGGAAGAGTGGCTACAATAACCCCAAATGCAGGACAAGATGAGATGTGATTATCTCATAGAATCTGCCAGAGCACTACCCAGAACATTCATTTTGTAGCTTTCTTTTCTCCTGATTTTTTGTGAGTTCTTTGGCACTTATGTATAACATGCTTTGGTCATATTCACCCCTTCCCTTACACACCCACCTTTCTGCCCTTTTGTTTTAAAACATAGTGCCTCCAGTTTGTGCTCTTTTTGGATGTGTGGACTTTCCACTGGAGTGTGGTCAGTCTACCAGAGGCTACACTACTGAAGAAAACGGACACTCCCTCGCCCAGCAGCATGTCTTGTGCTCAGCCTTCTCTAACATTTCTTAGCCCAGATTTTTCCAATGATAGTCTCTTCTTCCAGCAAGGCAGAAGGTGGGGGCTGAGGTGGGCAGGGGATACCTCTGGCCCAGTGATCAGTGCTCAGGACTCAGGTGTGACTGACAGTCAGTACATACTGAAAGCACCAGTGTGGACCTTTTTTAGGGTATAAAAATCATCCGGAAAAGGCTGTTTTGAATTCTTTGACTCAATAACTAATTTGAGAAAAGCCATTTTGCAATACCTAAAGGAAAAGTCATGCAACTAAATATATATTAGTCTGTTTTTATAAATTCGAAGCAAGATGATATCAGAGATGAATATATGCAAGAACCATAGTGTGATCAGTATTCACACATCTTAGAACTATCATAACCTCACTCATGTATTGACTTGTTGAATCTTAATGCTACAATAAACTGATATCTGGAAGAGACAAAGAAAGGTCAAGATACAATAGCTTGTGAAAGCAGTTAAGATTTGGGTATTATGAGCTGCTCGACTAGTATCCAGGTAATGGATGTGATAGGCATTTCATGAAGAGCTGTGATGGGCTGGATGACAGAGAAAAACATCTTAGTACAAAATACAAGATTGGCTGTGTTTCCCAATACCATTCAGGTCTAGGAAGTAAAACAAAAGATGTCCCACGGACAGGGAGGTGCCTGCCACTCCTGGAGCAAACTCAGTGTGTTGGGGAATTGATTATAAGAAATTGAGCAAGGGGCCAAGAAGCACAATCCACAAAGTTCATGTGAAGGACTCATGAAGGGACATTGTGTGATTGTTGTAGAAGAACTGAATGACATTAAATTGTCAGGGTGACCCACAAACTCTGCTCCCAGCTTCATTTGGCTGCAGCTCTCATGAATGTCTATGTTCTTTCAAGCTCCAGTACAGCATCCCCCTTTCCACTTTAGTGGTTTCAAATAACCAACACATCCCAATGATTCCTACATGACTGTGCAGAGACCAATGTAACTTCGATACCTAAGTGCTGATACCCAGGAATTCCTTAGATGCTCCAAACCAGCATGTTCATGACCCTACCACATAATTCTCACCATCCTGGTGGCCTGGGTTTAGCACATCACTGTGCATACCTAGTCAAGTAATAAAAATTTAAAAAAAATGATTCACCAGTCATAAACATACATCAACAAGAGTAGCAATAGAGGGAGAATGGAATAATAGACTGAACATGATCGCAGCAAAACCTCAAAGGTGGTAAGGAGAGAAGCTACAATATAAGAGCTTCCTGCGTGATGGGCACTGTTCTAAAGCGCTCTGCTCTGCTACATAAACTCACTGCACTGATTGCTACAAACTGAAAACCTATGTTACACGCACACACATTCACAGATGAGGACACATAGGATTCTACTAATTTAATTCACAAAACCTCTCTCAGCACTGTTCTCACTTTTTCTGTAAGAAAATAGGGGAAACAGTAACAATAGCTATCATTTGTTTTATATGATGTGTGGAGTCAGTATGGTTTATGATGTATGTGGGTGCATGTACCCCTGTACACATGTGTGGAGGCCAGAAAAGGCCCTTGCATGTCCTCCTGTATTGCACTTTGTCTTATTTCCCTGCAGAAGGGTTTCTCACTGAACCGGGAGTGAACTGTTTAAGCATGGCTGCCTGCCCACTAAACTCTCAGATACTGTCTGTCTCTATACCCCAATGCTGGGTGGTAGGCATATGCAGACATACCCGGATTTTTATGTGGGTGCTTGTAACTCAAACTCAGCTCCCAGAGGAAGTGCTTTTATTGAAATATCTCACAAGCTCATACTATAATAGCCACCACTTATGAGAGCATTTATGATACTTTTCCAAAGATGTATCAGTTGACCAATAAGTGAACAAAGCCTTAGGTCTTATTAGTAAGCAACAGAATTGAAACTTGAACCCAGCTCCAGGTCAATTCTGCTAATAATATAAAACAATTATTTCTATCATTTTCTGTTTACTATGGGAGGGTCATAAGCAACAGTCTTCAGAGATGTCTCGTCAAACCTAACTGTCGCCACAAATTTCCAGTGATTAAATTGCATGGATGCTAAATTTTGAGTGAAAGAACTCTATTGTAGAGTTCTACCCAGTATCCAAAGAACCTCACTGCTCAGAAACACATCAAATTTATTGATTAGATACAACCTTTGTTGTACTGCGCCTCCGTTCCTTAAAGTGTAAAATAGGAATAATTAAAAAAAAAAAAAAAGAATGCATCTGATAGAATTGGGTCACACTGCTGAATAAGTGTAAAACATTTAGAAAGGGTTCTGGGATGTCAGGCCAAATTCCTTTCACATTGTCACCATTAGACTGGCAGCTGTAACAACACATTCCAAACTGCCAGTGCTAAGCAAGGCCCTGGCTGGGTGATGGCTTAAACAGTGTAATGAAGCCCAACACTGATAGATGGTTATAGACCTGAAACTTTAAGTACAAAGAAAACGTTTAGTGTTCTAAAAAGCAGCCTTTCTTAGAGTAAACTCTATTCATGGATTTAGTCTTTGCCTTTAGCATTTATTTTTAAATAAGTTTTCATAAGGAAAGAGAAAGCTGAAGAAACTAGATATTTACTATTTTCTTTTGTGGATTATACAAATGTGCATACATGTGAAATTTAAATACAATCAGGACAAAGTCATTGAGCTGCTCAATAAAATATGACTGGATTGTCTTGGTGCTGCAGAATCCAGGCTGCTGACACAGACAGGAGCCATCCTCTAGGGTTTGGGAGGGCAGACAACTTGACATCCTCAGGGTTTATCTTTCCCTCTGGAACACCTTCAGGAAATGCCATGTTGCCTTGCAGGTTAGTAACAGGGTCCTGCTGGTTCACCATCTGCCATTCCTCTCTCAGCTTCCCTTGGCCACAGATCTCATGCTTTCCTCCATGTTCCGGCTTGAACTGGAAACCCTGGTGGAGATGAACATCACACCAACTTGCCCACATTTGTTTCTGCACCTTCTGTCTCCACACTGGCACCTTGTCCTCACCAGGCATCCGGTAGGCCGCGTGGAGTCTTATGCAAATGACTTTTTAGTATATTCAAGAGCCATCTCACATTAGATCATTCTGACAATATAACTTTCACAAAATTCCAAAGTAATGAATAATAACATTGTCATTGTTTTTGCTTTCAGTGGCACGCCTTGGAAAACCAGTAGCTCTACGTGGGCTTTAGGGTATCCGTGCTAATTCATTGGCATGAAGAAATTACATGCCTCCGAGTTGGACACCACATCTTATAATTATCTGGTGGTGCATTATACTCAGGAGTTTCAAGCCTGAATGGGCAAAGACCTCTTTAGAAATTATAGAGCCGTGGTCTCGGGAGTAAAATACAAACATCAGAGGAAGGCTGCCGTTTGGTAAGCTCGCAGAAGAACAGCACCATGGATGTTTCAGCCTGGTTAAGCATTCACCCTTTTGCACTGGTTTATAAAAACTAAACAATCTGAAGTTTATGGGTTTTTGTTGGGGGATATTATCATCATCATTATTAGTTTTAAAGAGTAAATAATATGATCGAACATTGCAATCTGTTTTTCCTGAAGCTAAACAGAGAGAGAGAGAGAGAGAGAGAGAGAGAGAGAGAGAGAGAGAGAGAGTCCAAACAACTGACAAAGGATGTTTTTCAAAGGAAAGGGAAATCAAAGAAGGCACGGGTTTTAGGACAGTGATTGGCACTGTACCTGACAAGGGAGACTTAAGATTGCACTGCTCCGCAGGTACCAGCCTGACGCTGACTATGGCTACAATATTTGGTGATTACTGATTGCCAATCACGGCGTCCGCTGCTGGTCCCTCCCAACCCCTCCCCATCAAATACTGTTCATTTGCCTGAGTCCTATGATCCACCTTGTGGCAGCCTTTCTCGGCAGATGCCCCACCCCCCCACGATCAGCATTAGCCTTCATGCCTGCATCAACCCAAACTCAGGAGCTGCTGGCATTTTGGACTCTGCACCCCTTGCTCCTCCACGCAGCCTTTCTTCTCTACTTGTACATTAGCTACAATCTATCAGCCAGCTGCACCACTCCAAGACACCAGGGGCTATCAACAACATGGTTAGTAATCACCTACCTGTTGTGTTGAAGTCTTATTGTGCAGAATCTGTGTAATTGGCTTTTGGGGGGGCTTCTTACATTTTTATTACGTTCATAAATGCAATTTTCTTTTTGAAATAATATTATTTCTATACTTGAAAATTTTCCACTCACGCTAAAATACCATACACTTAACATTTGAAGCCAAACGGTATATGATTTTTAGATGCCATGGCAACCAAAAATTAAGTGTGGATTTGAATGAAAGAACTCAGTCTTCCTTAAAAATTCTTCTCTTAACTGGAAAGAATACTAATACAATTTTATGTGGAGTCTTGTCAAGTGCATTCAAGAAATGTCAAACTATATTTTTAGCCCTGCAGTTTGCTTAATCCCAGAAGAGTTTATCTAGCCTCTGTGTTGACAAAGTGAACAGCACTGAGCTATCAGGGATCTGAGCTCCTGTCAAGACCCACTTCGCATCAAAAGTTGCCGTTCCTGCACAGCTGTTTTCTCAAAACTTCTGAATTACAATCCACACTTCCCTACCTCCTACGGTTCCCCCTGGGTTTGCTTTGCACGCCTCTGTTGTCATGCCTTCATTGACTCTGAACCTCACTTTTATAGACAAGTCAATGAAGTGTTGTGGACATGGTAAGCAATAGGAACATCAGACAAGAGGTACCCGATTAATGTTCGTTGACTAGGAAAATGCCACCCTCACACATGGGCCCCAGGAGTTGGCTCTCCGATATCACATCTGGCCTTAGTTCTTCTGCTTTCATGTCTTTGTATGTATAATCCTTCTTAGAGAATATAAAATTAGTATATTAATAAATCGTCCATTTGTTTTAGACTACTAAAGCAATCCGGGCCACAAGTACATACGGGGAAAGGGCCCTGCTTTGGGCTCAGAGGTGGACTTTATTTAAAACTCAGAACCCAGCAGGAGGGAAATAACAAAAGGAAGCTCTGTGGCAACCTAAGCTCAAGCTCTCCACTCTGTGGCAAGGTTATATTTTAAAACTCAGCACTTTCCAGCAGGACCGACCAGCCACTTCAAGCTGAAGCAGAGACTGACTAGCCCACTCAAGGCTTTACTCATCTTTTAAAACACACCTGCCTGAGCCGCACCTTTGAGGGTGCGTGTGTTTCATCATGTGTCTTCATCACTATTCATAATTCATAGGACCTACATCTTAATATCTGTGAGCAGAGAAGTTTCTGGCAAACGACATAACACTACCATCCAGTATATTTATAATTTAGATCGACCTACTTAGAGCTGACCTCATTTGAAGAAAAAGAGCTTGCTATGTGAAACAGTGAATATACCGTCTTGATATCAATTCATGTCTGGCTGAGCTATGGGAATAAAAGTGCAGTGGGACAAAAAAAAAATAAGATGTTAAAATTAGCAAATTATCTCCATTCAGAAAATGCAAATTGTGAACCATATTTTAAGATGTTCTCATTTATGAAACACTGTAATTTTTTAAAAATTAAATAACACCAACAGTATTAGCAGTCATAACTTCACAAGCTTTATCATTTATCTCACAGCAGTTAACAGCCGTGTTACCTAAGTAATAATTACTGGAAGTAAACCTCCCCCTGGGCGAGTGGCAACAATACTTCCTAACGCTGAATGGGAGGTGCAGAATGAAATTACAGCCCATGCAGAACTGAAAGAGCAGGTCATCCAGTGGGAGTAGAGATGGGAAGGAAGTGTATGTAGGTGACACCACATTACAAATAGGTCCAATTACAAAATGACTGCTCTCCGATGACATTGCCTTATAATAGCAAAATTACAAAGTGACTCTTCCCTGTACTATGAGCCGGGAAGGTGGAGGTTGCAGTGTTTGTCCTCACAACGAGAGAAAGGAAAACTCCTGAATAATTTGATCAAAACCCTGGGTACAGTGAAATTGCCGGCTTTTCATCAAGGCTGGTATAATTTTGGTGCAATCCATTCTACTCAAAAGGATCCTCAAACATGAATGGAACAAAGGTAACATTAACAAACATGCCAAACTGGATGGGAGGAAAACCCAGGTGGCCTCAGTTCTACACAAAGACGAGTCAGGAAAGCTGGGGGCAGGAGAGGCGGCCTTCCCCAGGGAAGAGCATGCCAACTGGCTTTCCACTGCCAGGGGGTCAGCCCTGAAAACATACATACAAGTGATAGTATACGGACTGGACACATTTTATTTAGGAATATATATTTATATACAAATACATATATTCATGCAGCCACAATTAGTGAAAAATCGAGGCTGTGAATTTGAAGGAGAAATGGACTCCAGCTTTGCCTGTTAGGAGATCTGACACTCAGACTACATCCAGGCAAATTAAATCATTCTCCCTGGGAGTAGAACATCATCCATCAGTAGCCTTTGAAGCTACCAGGTGAATCCAAAGTGCAGACAAGCTAGGGAACCACAGATTTAATAAAAGCCAGGTAAAAATAGATTGAGGCAACCAACTAAACAATAAGCTTGGTTATCTAAATCTATACACAAGGTGTGTAATACCATTATTAATAAAGACGTCTTAATATCTGTATTCATTTAATAACTGCACAAGACAAGTTCATTAAGAATCCATCTTCACACTGTTCCTGATAATACTCCAAGGCTAACAAGCCAGTCAATAAATACAGCAGGAGCTTGAGGACTCTCTGCACCCATGCTGGCAACAAGGAACCTGACCACAAAAAAACACACATTTCATTAACACTTCAGTAAGTGTGATTACGAACATGATTTTTGCCCACTTGAGCCTTAAATGGTTGGGTGGAATAAGTGCTAAGTGGTACAAGGATTCTGCTACTTCTCGGTTCTTGTCTCTCCTGAATTTTAGTGGCCATGAAAAATCAGGCAGGACTAACCCTTTAGAGGAGAGATACGTTTATGTAGCATGACGGAGATGTTCCCAAGTGACACCTACTCCAGTTTATTCCCCACACAGTTCTTCGACTGTTCCTTTCATGTATTGGTTTCTAAGTTAATGAGCCCTGTTCTAGCACAAAACAAGGTCTTCTCCTTCCCTTCTGGCTCACACACAGACCAGGCAGGCAGCCCAATGCTGATAACTAAGGAAAGGCTGTCTGTCATTGTGGTATTGAATGAGAATGTCCCTCATACTCTCCTATGTGGTGCTGTTTGGGAAGGATTAGGAGGTGTGGCCTTGTTAGAGGAAGTGTGTCTCTGGGAGTGGGCTTTGAGAGTGTTAAGACTTGTATCATTTCCAGTATGCACTGTGCTTGCTGTAAAGGATGTGAGCTCTCAGCGTTCTTCTCCCAGTGCCAGGCCTGCCTGGCTTGCTCCCATGCCTACCTGCCATGGTGGACTCAGATCCCTCTGGAACTAAAACCCCAATTAAACCTTTTCTTCTATAAGTTGCCTTGGTCATGGTGTTTTATCACAGGAACAGAAAATAACTAATATAGCTATTTATGAACACCTTTCCAAGGAGGATTTGATGGGAGCTAAACCTGGAATATCAACCTATAAGGAAGAGATAAGTACACGCCCCGCATCCATGCCATGAAGACTCTAAAGTCTCAGAATTCTGGATCTTTATAAAGCAACCATCATCCTGGAGACCCTCTACTAGTACTTTACAAATGAGGAGATTCAGTAACTCTGCAACTTCTCCTACATGCTTCCTGCTTCCTGGAATGCTGCCTATCTCCCACATGGCAGCCATCTCAAACTGGCAGATTCTGTTCAAAGGTCCGAGGCATAAGCAACCTGCAGGCCTCATAGTGGAAGACCAGGCAGACACACTTACAAGAAAGTACTGTGAAGTGTATCCAACATGAAACAGGCTGGAAGATGGAGAGATGGCAGACACAAGTCCAGTACCCAGAATGACCATGGTGGCTCACAGCCATCTGTACCTCCAGTTCTAAGGGATGCAGCAGCCTCTATTCTGACCTCCAAGAGCACCAGCCATGCATGTGGTGTGCATACATACATCAGGCAAAACACTAACACATAATAAAACATACAAACCTAAATAACCAGTTTTCAAAAGTTGGGTGGGCTGGGTCAATAGGAGAATTCCACTTGGGGAGTACCTGTTGATGCAGATGGTAGTCAGGTCATCAAAGTTGAGGATTACTTGAGACTGGAAAAATGTAAAGGCAGAAAATTCTTTTGAAATGGCATAGAACAGAGGTCTCTCTCTGCTGTGCTGGGGGCCAGAAATATGCTAACATTAGATCCTACTTGGCATTAAGAGTATTTGGGTGTTACACTAAATTTAAAGTGTCTTTGCAGGGAATATGATCCAACATCGTTCCCCCATCTCATCTCACAGCAAAAGCTTCACAGTTTTATTCCATCAGCCTAATCTAGATGGTAACTGAATCTGCAACTCAGGAAATATTGTTTATGCAAAATTATCCCAGAAAGCCACTGTTAGGTGTTCAATTTTTACAACAGAATGAGGACTTAGATACCGAAGGATGGTTTGAACAGAACTCAGCACTCGAGGACAGTAAATCCTACGGACGGGAAGCATCTCCCAACTGGAACATGCTGTGAAGGGCTGGCTTGGACATGTTACTTATTCAGTACAATGCCATGCGCACACTCTCAGTCATCCCATGGAATTCCAAAGACACACAATCTACATTTGTTAAAGGAATAACGTGATGAATGAGAGACCTTCAATTAAGTTTTAGAATACTAACAGTCTATAATGCCACAGCATGAAAATTTGATGTATTTAAAAGTTATGCATAGAGACAGTGTATTTGATGAGTTTTATCACATAAAAATCTTTTGAATAGAGTCAAAATAGGGTATCAGGAGATACTGAGAGAATAACACCAAAGTGTCTACTAAATGTGGATTCCTTAACATTTTACAGTCCTGAATCTCATGGGTGTCTTCAGGTCAGAGTCAACAAGAGGAATCACTAGCTTCAAAAATGCAGGACTGGCAATAAAGACCCTGACACTCAGCTAGTACAGGTCCCACAAGCATTTATTCTTCTTTTTTAAAGGTTTCTACATAATCAGAATTGAACTATTTATAGATATCTAGCATTTTATTGGGCTAAGAGTGGTTTGTTGCTAACTTTCATTTTTTTAATTCTCATGTTTTAAAAAAGTCTATACATTCAGCTGCCAAAGAGAGTATTCCATTAATTCTATCATCATCAATGCCAAATAGAAATTGAGATAATTATAACATAAACCAGGCCAAAAAAAAAAGTGCTCAGATCTCTAGAATTGTAAGCTTTCATTTTTCTTCCATAGCTACAGATTCACTTTATCCTTTATGGTGTATTTTAAAACCTGAAGAGACGTACTGTTCTTTTCAATGAAAACAATGGCTTCTCTCCAGGTTTCGTCTCAAGCACATAGCCCATCTGGGCATCACTTTTCATATATCCTCTGGTCAGGTGTCAAAGCAAGAATGATTTGGAACTTTTTATTTGGCGCACATGGTGTCCTAACCTTCCTTTCGGCTCAAGTCTATAGCATCAAAGAAACGACTGAAGTGGACTTTATCTTCTGTTTTAATTGATGCCTTCAGAAGTGGGAGCAGTATTTATTTGATGTTGCACTGGACTATAAGCAATCACAATGCAAACTTAATTGACTCCTCATCTGTAGCATATTGTGCTCAAAGTGACTTAAGATGTTTTGTAGAGCCACTTGGTAGACTACTAAAGAACAGGGCATTGGGCCGACATCTAGAATACCCTTAACATGTTTCAGCAGCCCGGGAACAAAAGGAAGTTCATTATTTTCTATTGACCTTCAGAAAAATACTATCAGAAAAGGTTACTTATTATCTACATAGTTTTAGTGGACTCTTCCTTATGGCTGTGGGCACGGTCAAATGGTGGCATGCTTGCCTGACTTGCTTGAGTCTCTGGGTTTTGACCCTTCACACCACAAACAGAAGGAGAATAGAGGACAAAGAGGAGGAGAGAGAGGAAGGGATTAAAGACAGAG